>NW_012236523.1:1853-248880 GCF_000787575.1 Acytostelium subglobosum LB1 | reverse complement strand
GCGCAAAGATGTCGGAGAAGTCGAAACCAAAGCCGCCGCCTCCGCCGCCCTGCTGTCTACTCAGACCCTCCTCGCCGTGCTGATCGTAGATGCGACGCTTGTCAGCGTCAGAAAGCACTTCGTAGGCTTGTGTCAGCTCGACATATTTATCGCCGGCCTCTGGATTCTTGTCTGGATGGAACTGCAACGACAGTTTACGATAGGCTCTCTTGATGTCGCTTGGTGAGCTGTCTCGGCTGACACCCAACATTGCATAATAATCCTTTCCTGCCAACACCACCATCGATGACATTAACAACAATGCAATCACAAATGTTGTCAACAATATAATATTTGTTGATCTGTTCGTCGTCGACATCTCTTTGCTTCTTTCTTTATATATCTATTAATACAAGTAATATATATTATCAATGAATATGAATGAATGAGTCAAACACGAATGATCATTCATCTGTGCATCGTCATCAACCCCCACACACTCTCAACTTCAAAAACATCAAAGTCGATCGATATTTTTTTTCATTTCCAACAACAAATAATAATTTGATCAAAGTCCCTCAAAATGATCTTTTGGTCAAGTGATCAAGATGTTCGATATCTCAATATTATTATCCAAAATAGATAAATAATAATAATGGCGATTTTTAACAACAACAATTTGTTGATCACCGTTACATGTTTGGGTATGATCACGATTATAAATGTTGGTGCAATTGCCGCTCAAGACACCTATACAAACAATCTAGGTCCTAAATGTCAAAACAATCAAAGTGCTTGCCAAATTGGTTATGGTATTAATGATGGTAATTGGGAAGGAAAAATTCCAACTTGCCAGAATGCCTCAGACATATTCGTGACCTCAACCTATACTTTAAGCCTCACTCTCAATCTCTTCCAATGTACCTTTGGTGCATTGGTTGTCAAAGGATCAGACCAAGGAGACTCCCTAACGCTCAAGCTCTACGACAACTTTCCCCAAACCAACTTCCAATTCAACTTTATATATGTTGTAAACCTAGTCGACTCCAGTACTGCTAGTCCGATCAACATCAACCAATTGAATCTATTCAAATCAAAAGTGGTGGCCAATCAAGCTATAACAATTCAATCACTCAATCTCACGAGTTCATCAACATTCAATGCCAATTGTGTCCGGTATTCCGTGACGGTCGAGTCCTTGGCCATGATTGATACTAACTCAATCATCAATGTTGTCAACAACTCTGCTCTCAATGTACAGCAGAGGGCCGAGAATGTCTATGGTAGCTTTGGGGCGACCAACTTTGTGAATGGCGCCACTTTACACGGCCGCTTTAATTCCAAGCAGACGCCCTCTATCATCAGCAACCCATTGTTCTCACTTGGTTCTCAATCACAGGTGAACTTCATTGGCGGTACGGGTGTCAACGGCAACATTACATTGACACCAGATAATATCAAAGCCACCTTCTTGCCAAATGCCACCATCATCTTCAAATCATTGACAATATAACAATGATTGGAATGGGAATTGATCAGGTCAAGGTAGTGATTGTTTATCAATATTCATCGAATATATATCTCAATGTACATCTGGCACCTGGACAACAACCACCACAACTCACATCGATCAATGCATCAACTACAACACCATCCCCGTCGTACTTTGGTACCTTGTATCTCAGAGGGCAGTTTGGAGCAGACTCTATTCAATTTAATAACAGTTTTGGACAAAAATGTTTAAATCAACCATTGGTGATTGATCAACAATCATCAATCACTATCAACAATATTGATTCATGTGGCTCCAATATTATAGTTGATAGTGGTAGTGAATTGATGTTTGGATGCCCTCCTGATCAATCATCCACATCGTTGCCCTTTAATGATATATTGGTGAGCAACTCATCAACATTCAATCTCACTGGTATATGCTCATTCGAGTGCAATTTGAATGTATCATCTGGTTCCAAGCTGATCTTTGATGGCCAGATATTCATATACTCTCAAGCCATATTCAATGTGGACTCGGACTGCACGGTCGAGTTCATTGACCCAATGCCCTTCCCCTACTCCATCCCAATGCTATACCTCAATGCCACGAGTTTCTTGTTCAATGGCCAAGCAATTGTGACCTTCTCCCAAGACCATCCCATTCGTGAACGTTATGAAATCTTTGAATTCAATTTAAGATCGATCGAAACAAGAACCACATTGGCACTACCAAACAAAGTTTCCACTCCATCATTGTCATTCCCGACCAAGTTCAGAGAGGACTATACCATCAACAGTCCAACCAGTGCAACAATGTATGTTGAGGTCTATGGACTAACACTTGGTGCTGCCATTGGAATAATAGTTGGATGTTCAATATTTGGAGTGATTGTGATTGTTGGTGTAGGTTACTACATTTACAAATTCAGGAAGAATCATCAAGGTTATGAGAATATCAATTAACCAGGTTGACGCCACGATAATATATATTATTATATCACTTGATCAACCAAATAATCTATAAAAATTAAATTGGCTCGTTCCATCAAAACTTTCCCTCATTTCAAACTTCCATGAAGATTGATCATATCTGTGATTCGGAAACAGACGTGATCATTCATTTCCAAACAACTTCCAAACTACAACAATAGTAATAATAACATAATGTCAACAAATAATATAATATCATTCTTAGTTTTGGTTATTACTTTATTTATGATTGGTTCACCTGATCATGCTAAAGCCCAAAACACTTACAACTACTTTGTGGATGAGGATTGTTTACAACCAAATGGTTGTCAGATTGGTGTCGGTAGAGATGATGGTAATTGGAAGGGTACTGGTACTCCAACATGTCAGAACCCTTCAGACATATTCAATATTCAATACGGTGCAGTGTTTTCTACTGAACCCTTCACCGTTGATCTCTACGATTGCCAAGTGGGCACCATCAACATTATCCCATTCCCGATTCTGATTGGCTTGAACCTCAATAATCAATACCCAAACACAAACTTTGTCCTACCAAGTCAATCATTTATAAATGCAACTGTACCATCGATTGTCAACCAACTTTCATTGCAGAGCTCTATATTCACAGCAACCTCAACACTCACTATTCAATCACTCAAACTCACCAGCTCCTCAACATTATCTGTGAGTGGACCAGGATCAACAGTTACAGTTGTGTTCTTTGACACTATGGATAGTAGCTCCGTCATCAGTATCGACAATGGCGCTGCTGTCACTGTCAACCAGGGCTCGGAGAATATACTTGGATCAATAATAATCGGACCAGGTCTCCAATCCAGTGCGCCCCACTCCATTCTCACTGCTAACCGTGCAGCTGTTGTGACTCAATCTGGAAGTAACACTGTCACCCTATCGCCATCGACAATCATGCCACAGGTCACCTTCAACTTGGTATCTGTAACCAATATCAATTTGAATCACACTGGTAATCTCAACAACTTGGTGATTAGCAATCAGAATCCATCCTACTACATTGATGTCTACCTCAGTGCCCAACCCAAATCTGATCAACAAATGGGATCTTTAGTGATGACGATGACAGATAGCGTCAGACTACACCTCCGTGGAAAGATCTCTGTTGGTGGTATCAAACAGCTTGGATGTGATACCATGTCATCGATTACCTCCTCAGTGGTAGTTGATAGTGGTTCATCAATCACAATGAATCAATTGTCATCATGTGGCAATGTGACGGTTACAGGTGCCAGCACACTGAACTTGGAGAGCCCAACAGTACCAACTGCCATATCCTCTCAAGAGATACTAGTTCAGGATTCATCCACATTCAATCTCAACGGCTTGTTCACTTTGCAAAGCAATGTCAACATCACAACTGGATCCAAGATGATGGTGGCAGGCAAGACATTCATGTATGACGACAGTTGGAACTACATGACACTCTCTGTGGACGCAAGCAGCAAGATCGAGTTCAGGGACCCAAAGCCCGCCCCCTACTCCATGCCTCTGCTCACCTTCAATGCCTCGCGCTTCTTGTTCTACGGTGAGGCTGATGTTACATTCTCAGATGCACATCCCACAAATCAGCTCTATGAAATCTTTGCCTACTATCTACCTGCCGCCGTTAGCCCATTCATTCTGAACCTCCCCAGCAAGGTGTCCTCCTCATCGATGTCATTCCCAACCAAGATGAGAGAGGACTACGTCATCAACAGTCTCACAAGTTCAACATTGTTTGTTGAGGTCTATGGACTATCATTGGGAGCCGTCATTGGTATAATCGTTGGATGTTCAATGTTTGTTGTGATCGTCATTGCAGGTGTTGGCTTCTACGTCTACAGATCAAGGAAGAACAAACAAGGCTATGCCCTTATCAACATTGAGGATGACCAATAAATAATAATGATCATTGGATGATATATCCAAAGGACAACACAATGACAACTATCTCCTACACTCTGGTCACCAACCCATCAATCATTAGCCAGAGACGAACAATGTTTCCGTGATGATCGTAGTTCGAATGAATGAGCTAAATTGACAAAACAATAAAAATCAAACTTTCCCTCAATTCCCGAATTGCCTCATTTGTATCAATTGCTTTTAAACATGTTAAATTTTACAAAACTTATTATTATTCTTATATCCAACTAAATAATAATGTCAACATCAAATAATATATAACTTTTCATTCATTTTTTGGGTGCTAGTTTTATTTATTATGATTGTTTTACCCAATACTATTAAAGCCCAAACCACCTACAACTACTATTATAATGACTGGCAAAATTATAATCCACCACGTCAGATTGGTGTTGGAATTAATGATGGCTACTGGAGTGGAAATGTTCCAACATGTCAGAACCCTTCAGACATATTCAATATTCAATTCAACGATCAGTATTTCTCACCAGTCATTGACATCGATCTCTTTGATTGCCAGGTGGGCACCATCAACTTGATAGGAGCAGATATATTTGTCGTATCATTGAACACCCATAGTCAATACCACAACACCAACTTCCACCTCACCGGTCGTGCACTTCTTAATGTACAATCACCCTCGATTGTTAACCAACTGACCGTGGACCACTCAAGTGTCTCTGTCTCAACTACCCTCACCATTCAATCACTCAATCTCACAAGCTCCTCTACAGTATATACGAGTGGTTAAGGATCAACAGTGACTGTCGCGTCCTTGGAGTATATGGACAGTGGTTCAGTCATTAGTATCGACAGTGGCTCTGCTGTCAATGTCGAGGAGAGGGCTGATCAGATCTATGGACAAATTGGATCAGCAAACTTTGAGAAGGGCGCAACATTGAATGGTTTGATTCAATCTGATTCAGCCCTCTCCATTCTCCGCAATCCATTGTTCACACTTGGCAGTGGAGCAGTTGTCACTCTAACTGGAGGCAATGTCAATCTGTCACCAGAGAATGTCAGAGCAACTATATTGCCACAGATGACCTTCAACTTTGTATCTGTAAACAATATCTTATTGAATGGCACTGGTGATCAAACCAACTTGGTGTTAAGCAATCAGGACCCATCCACAAATAATGGTGTGTCACTATCTATCCTTAAATCAGGACAACAGATCTCTTCAATAACGATGACCGGCAACCTCACACTCCACCTCCTTGGCCAGTTCTCTGTTGGTAGTATCCAACAGCTTAGATGTAATAACACGTCATCGATCACCACCTCAGTTGTAGTTGATAGTGGATCATCAATCACAATGAATCAGTTGTCATCTTGTGGCAATGTGACCATTTCAGGAGCCAGCACACTTTCCTTGGAGAGCCCAACTGATCCAACAGCGTTGTACTCTCAAGAGATATTTGTTCAGGACTCATCCACATTCTATCTCAACGGCCTGTTCACTTTGAATAGCAACGTCCACATCACAACTGGATCCAAGATGATGGTGGTTGGCAAGACATTCATGTATGACTCTATCCCCAACTTCATGACACTCACTGTGGACGCCAGCAGCAAGATCGAGTTCAAGGACCCAAGACCCTTCCCCTACTCCATGCCCCTACTATCCTTCAATGCCTCGCGCTTCTTGTTCTATGGCCAGGCTGAAGTGACCTTCTCCCAAGCACATCCAGCCAATCAACGTTATGAAGTCTTTGAATATTATCTGCTTGCCGCTGAAAGTCCATTCACTCTGAACCTCCCCAGCAAGGTGTCCGCCCCATCCCTGTCATTCCCAACCAAGATGAGAGAGGACTACGCCATCAACAGTCCAACCAGTGCCACAATGACCATTGAGATCTATGTACTATCACTCGGAGCCGTCATTGGTATAATCGTTGGATGTTCAATGTTTGTTGTGATCGTCATTGCAGGTGTTGGCTTCTACGTCTACAGATCAAGGAAGAACAAACAAGGCTATGCCCTTATCAACTTTGAGGATGACAAATAAATTGATTGACTGGACAATGATGTTGTTGTCGATCGGGTTTTATGAAGTTGTTGTCGTAGTCGTCGTCGGCGTCGTCGTTGTTGTGGCGCTATTATGTACAGTATTATTGATGTTGTTGTTCCTGTGATCTACCCATTGCCTCACTCTGGACGTAATCTCCTTGGCAAAGAGCGCAGACTCCTCCATATGCTTGAACTGTGGATTGTTGGTGGCATTGGCGAATGAATTGATAAACTTGGGCAGCTGTAACAACTTCAGTGGATTGTCCATGTATGATCGCACCTCCTCTGGCTTGGGCTTCCTCTTTTGCGAGTAGCCCTCACCAAAGTACATCAACAGTGATGTCATCTTCTCCTCTGTCGCCTGGATACCCTTGACGGCCTCCAAGTACTGCTCCATCACCGGCCACAGTCGTCCACACTTGAGTCTCTCACTGCCCATGTGCTGGAACCAAAAGTTGACGCTAATCGAAGGTTCCAGTGTGCGGACATAGTGCCACCATAGTTTGGGGATGAAGAGCATCTCGCCTTGCTCCAGGACAACGTCAATTGATCGCGCGTTGGCAAACTCGGGGAACCTGTCCAGATCGGGCTTGTCAATGTCCACCTGCGCATGGTGGAACAAGCCCCAATGAGGCTTCCTCCTGATGAACAGGTTGTTCTCGACAGGGTCGTACAGCCTGAATAGTTTCTTGCCGCTGACGATGGCGTGCAGGCCATCCATGCCGGGATCGCCCGTTGACCAATCGTGGTGCAACGGTGTCACCTGGCCCTTGACGCCTATCCATAGGTTGGCAGACTTGCCCTGTTCCCGAGGTATCTCTGGCACGACATAATCCGTCTCGAGCTCGGGGAAGTACTTGTTGATTGGTAAGCTGGCCAAATAATACGTTGGTTCAGCACCTGTCTTCTTTGCAATGTTCCAGCTGTCGACAAACGTTGAGAACTTTATGTTTGAAGTCTTGCCCAGCCATTCACCTACATCATATCCTATTTCACGTACTGGTATCTCTCGTTCACCTATCTAATTGATTGAATGAGTATGATTGAGTGAGTATGAGTTAGTGATTGATTGAATGATTGAATGAACGAATGAACGAATGAATGAATCATACCTTGTCGACAAGATAGGCCGGTGTATTCCATTTGTTGAAGCACGCCCAGCCATCGACGATGCCTGTTAATACAAATGGTTGATTGCGTAGGACGAACTGTTCGAGGATGTCTCTGGTCGGTCGGAATAGTTTCTCAATGTTCATTGGTGTCGATCGATCGACAGTACTATTGTTTCTCACTGTTGTAAGTGATGTCAATGAGTTTGATCTATTAGTTGTTGTTGTTGTTGAGGTTGTTGAAGTCGTCGAGGTAGTCGAGGTATTCGAAGAAGTCGAGGAGGAAGCTGATGTTGACGTCGGTGTCTGGCAGTCCAGTTTCTTCTTTGTTTGTTCGATGGTGATGTAATATCAACTACAATTGTAGTATTATATAAAAAATAATAAGTATATAACTAACATGTAATATAACTAAGTCAATGTCACGTGATTAGAATGAGGGCTAAAGACGTCGACTTCGCAAATTTGAGGTGTCCGTCCACACACGAACCCTCGTTCAAAGCGCGGACGACAATCCAACTTTATTCTCTCTATCTATCCATCTCTGTCCATCCACTATCTATCTCTATCTATCTTGGTTGTTAACGACCATAGTATATACGTTGTTGAACACTTGTGATAACATTGTGTATATCACGATCATGTGATAGAACGTGTTCATATCGATCAAAGAGTTGATCAAATTGTAATGTATCATTGTTGATAACAGATTCACTTATGCCAATGAGCAATGTGAGTGATGGCCAACAAGATGTTGATGTTGATGATGTTGATCTTGACTTTGCACCACTGTTCATCCAAGTGCCAAGGATAGAGGACACTCGAACAAGGTCATAACAACCTAGTGCATACTTTAAAGAGTGTATCATGGCAAGTTGAGCGCCTTCATTAAATCCAAGACTGTCCACTAGTTTAAACTGCATCGTATACATGTCCGCCACGACATGGTCACGACCTTGAGCAAATAGCAACTGTAATGGTAATGGTAATGGTTAGTGAGTGGCATGGTAGAAAATTCACCATGATGTACTTACCCTGGTGAGTCTTTGGAGGGCGGTGATTGATCGTTGATGGAGCTGGTACTCGCTGGAAATGACATATGAGAGGGAGTAGAGTAGCATGGATAGGTTGTTGACGCGATTGAATGATAGTGCACCGGCAATCTCATCTATGAATGTAACCATTGTCTCGACGATTATCATATTTGTTGATGAAGAAGATGAGGTGGTTGTTGATGATGACTCGGACATATCATCATTAAGGATGTCACCATCGCTCTCCAGTGATATTATGCTTGAATGGACTGCGTTCGTAAGTCTTTCCATGACTGCCAAGGGGGCAGCCATCACACGGCCAAGGTACTCGGCATCGCACAGCATTGAGAGTCTTTGATGATGAGTGTCACCTGTCAGCAGTAGATTTGACTTGATCAAGCATTTAATAAAGTGATACTCTGACAGACGTTGATCAAACAATCGAGTCAGACGTCCAAAGTTCAAATGTGTCTTGGCTTCCAGACTGAGCTTGGCCAACACATCCACCCTGAGGTCCAGTGGTAGTTTGTCCAATGTCAATGTGGTCGATGTGTTGTTGGTGGCCACTGAAGTGTTGGAGGAAGACAATACTGTGAGCATCCTTGATAGACATTCAGCAGCATCTCTTATCATATGATGCGCAGTATAGTTCTTGGCTGCTTGGAACAGATTCTTGACAGTGAGATTGGGCTTTGAAGGAATGATGGTCATCAGCTCGTGCTGTTTCTTTGAGAATGGGTCATCACCTGTACCTGATGTCTTTGATGTTGTCTTTGTCGGTGTCGTTGTTGTTGTATTCTGTTGTTTATGTGGAGGTGTCTTGGGATTGGGTGATGACCTTGACCCACCGCCTCCTGTAGTAGTTGCAGTCTTCTTCTTATTCTCTTTGGCCTGTTGTATATGTTTGGCACTACTGACATGAGTGTTCCAAGTCTGTTCAGATTGAAACCTCTTCTTACAATCAGTACAATAGTATTCATCTTGTTGATATTGATCCCTGTCCCTATCATATGATGATGAAGGTGACGATGATGTTTGAGTGACACTACCACCTTGCGATGACCTAACAGGTGACTTTAAAGGTGACAACAACTGTTGTTGTGTCGCTGTAGTTGAGCTTAGAGGTTCAAGTATGATCTCATCCAAGACTACATTGTTATGTTATGTTAATTAGTTGAATGAGTGAATGAGCTCGAGCAAGTTGGACTTACAATCTACATTGTTGGGCAAGTGTAATGATGATAGATGAGGTAGTTGTTCACACCTGTCCTTACTTTCGTTATTGGTCATGATGTGTAACATTATTATTATTATTATTATTATTACCTCGGCACAGGCAAAATGGGCTAGTTCCCGCGTCTGACGTTGCACTTCAATCACGCGCAGGATAATGAATCCGATTGACGAGCCCTCAATTCATTCAGGTGGACAACACTCCCTCCACCACCATCCGCATCTCTCATTTGCATTGCATTGCCCAACATAACAATCATTCATTCATTCATTACATTTACATACATATAATTAATTATATATTAGATATATATATAGTCTCAAAGATGATACTATGACCATGGTACCAGTGGCTTTTTATCACTCGCTGGGAGTGTTCTCCTCAGTCTGCTTTGGCGTTCAGTACGTGCCGCAGATGTACCTCAACTACAGTAGACGCTCAGTACAAGGCTTCTCACTACACAGTATCGTCATCAAACTGATAGGCGCTGCATTCTTACTTGTAAACAGTGCATTAACTGGAGGTAAGCAATACATTATAGTACATCGCATCACAATGTTGTTCATACTCATACTTACTCATACATACTCATCCAACAGAGTCAATGCCAATCGTATTATACGGTCTATTGAATGTATTACAACACTCTATCTTTATGTTTCAGTATGTCGCGATATTCAAATGATTGAATGATTGACGTGGCGTGATGCGAATCGACGCTAATGCGCGAATACAGTCTAACTCTCGACGGCTACTCCACGGCAACACAAACAAACAAACAGATTCGCGCTATTCTCTAAAGAACCATCCACAAGTAATAAGACATTACCATGGATTGCATTCCCTCTAATACCCTACCTACTCGGTAGTATCTACCCAAGTTCAATGTGTACGCTATAGCCTCGATTGATACAAGACATGGACGAACTGCAACCTAACCTTATGCGATCAATCAATCAATCAATAGATATAACAAACAGTGTAAAGCCAATCACACAACTACTAAGCCATCTACCTCAGGTGATGGTATGCATCAATGCCAAGTCGACATCAGGCGTGTCTCTACCATCGCAGTATCTAAACTTATTCGGTGGACTAACAGGAGTCATCAGTATGTACTCCAACAGCACAGAATGGCATTGATCAGACACTGACACTGCCCTTCATTTATCATCATATAGTGTGCTATGGTATAGCTCCAGTGTCCAAGTTGACATACTTTATCTTTATCAATAGCGTCTGGCAAGCACTGTCCATCTTCATCATGTACTTCTATTATGATTGGCGCAAGAACAAACTCAACAAACCGACCGAGGATCACAATCCATAATCAATCATGGCGCAACAACAGACTTGTGTGTTGTACACAACAAGAACAACACGGTGGCTGTTGCAACGAAGACACAGGCAACCAAAGCAACATGCGAATCATCATCGAACGATCGATCTATCTCTCTCTCTATCAATAATATACAACAAGTACTTTATTCTGTTAGGTTAGCCAATGCAATGTCTGTCTGGCATTCACTATCTCTCTCTTTTGGTCGCGCGCGCCTTCATTCAGATGTTCCTTTTCGGTCGATTGATTGATTGGTTGATTGATTGATTAATATGATTATCTGTGCTCTTCGGACAACTTGAAGACGAAGCGATCGACACGGTCTTCGGCCTCCAGCAGCACCTCCTCGTCCTCCAACACACGCTCCAATCCATCGCGCACGATGAACAGAAGGTAGTTCTGTTCAACGTCTGGTCGCACCTTCATCTTCTTGACAACCATCTGGCGTACGGTGCCGCAAAGAGTGTCATAGCCAACGGCGAACGAGCAGAACAGGACATCACCAAAGCCTTCCAAACATATCCTCACAACAACTCTTCCACGATTCTCTTGCTCGGGTGGTTGTTGTTGCTGTTGTGACTGTGAGAGTGATGGTGATGCTGATTGTGATTGTGATTGTGATTGTGTCTCCTCATCAGAGTCTTGTTGTTGTTGCTGCTGTTGTGACTGCTGTTGCTGCTGTTGATGCTGCTCCTGCTGTGATGGGGCCTCGCTTGGCCTTGGACTCATATCAGGCTCACTGTAGTTGTCCTCCATGTGTCCATCATCGTGGCTGATAGAGGATCGTGAGCTGTCCACTGGAGTTGGTGACGCTGATCTTGAGTTGGAGGCGGCTGGCTTATGATGGTCCTCTTCAATGGCCGGTGACATATTAATGCTGGCCAAGTCGTTCTGGATCTGATCAAACATGTCCATAAGTGAGTTGGTGGCCTGATTAACGGTTGGCTCGTCCACTGAGTCTACACGATGTGTCTGATGATGTTGCTGCTCGTTCTCGATCTCTTGCTGTGCCTGTTCGGCTCGGAGTATCTTGTCCAGCTCGTCACCGATTGAGGACTGTGTCGAGAGATGATGCAGCTCTTGCTGTCTCTCCATCTCTTGCTCATGTCTGCGCTGCTGCTCGGCTTGGTCCTCCAGTCGTCTCTGATTCTCCCATTGCTCCAACAATCTCTGGCTCTCTGCATCCTGCTCTTCGATCTGTGATTGAAGACTCAGAGCCTCCTGCTCCCTTTCGAACTCCTCGCGCTGTAATCTCTCCATCTCCTCCAGTGCCTGTTGCTGCTGGTAATCCTGCTGTTGCTGCTGTTGCAGCATCTGTTGCTGTTGCAGTTGCATTTGATGTTGGTACTCTTGCTCCTGCTGCTGCTGCTGGATCTGTTGCTGTCTCATCTGCTCGTCAAGCTCCTCCTGCTGCCTCATCCTCTCCTCAATCTCTGAGTCCTCATTCTCAAACTGGAGCATTTCGAGCTCCATCTGCTTGGCCAAGGCCTCTGCACGCTCCTCTGCCTCCTTCCTCTTGGCAGCCTTCTCCAGGGCAGCCAGGTCCTCGACAACAACTTGTGGTTGAGGTGGCTCAACTACTTCGACTTGCACAGGTGCCTGTACAACAACAGGTGGAGCTTGTACCATGACCTGGACAGGGGTCTGTACAGGGGCTTGTACCTTGACCTCTTGTTTGGGCTGTGTGTTTGCCTGTGGCTTTGGCGCCATCTTGGCTGCCTGCTTGATTGCCGATGGCTTGACTATAGTGTTTGTGGGCGCGGATGTGGCCACAGCAAGTGGCTTGTTGATGGACGCAGCGGGGGCAGCGGCAACAGCGGGGTTATTCTGTTGCTCAACACGCATGGACTTCAACTGCCTCTCCCTGGACGACACGATGGTCTCTGGCTCCAAAGCATTCTTGGCCTCGCGACAGGTCTCAATCAGCTCGGCCTTGTCACGTGCCTCGCCCGACAACTTGTAGTAGAAGAATGACAAGTAGATCAGGAAGGACTTGTCGTCGCCATCCTGCTGCCACTGTGAAGCGCTGAACAACTTTGGAATTCCAAAGTGGTCGTGAGCCTTGTCCAACACTTCCTGTGACTGCTCGACTCGCGACCGCCTCGCCAACTCGTCCATATTGATCAACTGGCCTGCGTTGCTGATGTTGAGGAGCGCAGCGAATACCAGGGGGTTCTGCAGGGCAGATGGACCATCAACGATGATTGAACGGTTGGTCTCTTGGACGCGTCTGCCGCACCAGCCAATAAGACGGTCCTTGGCCACGTACTCCTTCTCGCCATTGGCCACGAACGCCACAAAGATCGACCATATCAGTCGGACGACCACTCTGTTGACCTTGCACTCGACAATATCCGAGGCAATTAGCTTGCCAAAGTCGGCACCGAGTGACTTGAGCGTGTCGAGCACGCCGTCTATGTTGTACTGCATCTCGTAGACGGACTTGCCGCGACGGTACTTGATCTTCTTGTTGAACAGCGCGTCGATCACGTTGGCCAGAATACTTCCATCGCTGTAGCACGTGCCAATGTCGTCGCCATGTTGGATACCAGTGCGGCGACCAACCAGATATTCGGTCCATTTGATCAGCGTGGCGGACTGTGTCTCGATGTTCTCCATCTTTTGCACAAGCTTGATGCCCAGGTCCTTGGATGTGGGGATGAAGGCCATGGTGGGTGAGGCGATCTTGGTGGCCTGTGATGTGGAATAGGCGCTGGTTGCGGCCAGCTCGGTTGCCCAGGCCTGCAGGTCACCCTGGTTCTCGGACATGAGTGTGTGGCGCTCAGAGTTGGCAAGTGTGACGAGGATGTATGGACCCTGATCACTGGACTTGAGCTCGATCACAGCGTTCTCAAGCGACAGATCCATCAGTGGCTCTTGGTCGCCAGCGGCGGCTGACTCCTCGGACGAGTGGAAGGTGAGATTGCGGTTCTTGGCCACGACCCATGTCTTGAAGAACTTGCCGGCCTTCTTTCGCATCAAGTATCCACTCATTCCTGCGCTTGGTTTGATCGAGGCCATTGGTGGTGAGGACAATGGTGATGAGGGACTGCTGCCCTGGCCCTGTGCGCCACCCGATGTATATGATGGTGAGGTGGCACTGTTTGTCACAGCACTTGGCTTTTGAGTTGCCTGGGCTGTCATTGAGTTTGCGACCTGTTCCTGGAAGCTCATAAACTCGCCCTGTACATTAAGGAAGTAGAACTTATACTCCTTCCTCTCCAATCTTGATATAACATCGAATGGGAAGTCTGTCATCTTTAATGCCTGTTTAACTTTGTTTTTTGATTGATTGTGATTGATTGATTGAGTGGGGTGGAATGGTTCCAGGTTAGATTTATGATCACGTGACATGCTATCAATCATTCAATCAATCAATCATTCGATCAATCGTATCCAATATCATACCTCCACCTTCAAAGACATATAAGTTGAATAGGGGCATGTCGCCAGTCTTCATGAATAACTTCTTTCCAAGCTTCTCGCACACTTCGCCAGAAGTTGTCTTTTGTTCAACAATCATTGTCTTGTATTGTCCATCTTTGTCATAGACCTTAATAATCTTCTTTTGTGGACTTGACATCCTTAAATTTAAATAAATAAATAATTATAATCCTAATACTAATACTGATGATAATAATAATATTGTTTCCAAGTATAAGGACACTTGTGAATATTAATTAAATGCTGTTTGTTGTTGCTGCTGTTGCTGTTGTTGGCAATGAGATAGAATATTGATTGATGGATGGAATGTGGATGGTATGTGGACAATGGAATGAGCCAACAGGACCACAGTCAGTCAGTCAATCAACACTGCAGTATTTGTTGTTGTTTGGTCAGTTGAAAGAATATGATGATGTTGCGCTGGGTTGACTTGCTAAGGTTGCTGTTGATGATGTTGTTGTTAATGTGTGTGATATGTATTATGTGTGATGTGTGGCAATGACGTTGGATTGGTTAAGTTGATAGACACACAAATGTGTGTTTGTATTTGATTGGTCGTCCTTGTGTGTGTGTGTATGTGTAAAAGTGTGTATGTGTAAATATATAAATATATATATATATCTTGGTTATGAAGAATACTGCTTAAGTTAGTTAGTTAATTGATGGAGGTGCCCATCCAGACCCAGCAAATAATATTAATTGAATCGGGGTTGATTCTGTTTGAAAAAATCAAAATTGATCATTTTCGTGGAGCTCTAGCTCCCAGATGTTTTTATTCATTCAATGATCGTTTTGATTGATGACAAACATCAACCTTAGCCCAATGACAACAACCATTCCAATAATACTTTGTCGGCTTTTGCTCTCTCTGTCTGTGTGACCTCCCCTTTTTTTTTGTTTAAACAACTGTGTGACAAAGACAACCTCTTCATCATCATTATCACTATCTCTCATTCATCTGAAAGACCAATCCAGATTTATATATGTTTACACTTCAACATCATGTGATTATAAGTTTTAAAGTTGATTAACATTAATCCATCAATCATCAATCTATCAATTAATCAATCAATTTTTTATATATAAATAACAAAGAATAATGGATAGAGAGATAGATTGATAGTTAGATATATTGAGTAGCAATTAGCTTGAAACCAACCCATTTGCCATTATTTTAGTGTCGGTTGACTTGGCAATTCACTGAACAATCCAGATAAAAAATGATGATGTTTTTGCGTATTGTTTTTTGCTACGAAGCAAGGAACTCGTGCGAGATTGTCAACCTCAACAGAAGCAAATTAGTAGTCTTTCTCCTGATGTTAATAATATATCTTTCTTCTATTGGTATTTAAATATAATATATATAATATTAATCAATCAATCCCGTCAGTCTTCATTCAACTATTGGTAAGTGAAGTGACAACAAATTCACCGGAAAGATCAAAGAGGATAGTGATTGGTTGGTTGGTTGGTCATTCTTTTCATCGGTCATGGAGTTAAATGTTTATCATGATATATAAATATATCTCTATCATTAATTATTACTGCAGGCAGTGTGTCGCTCACTCACTTTGAGATCAGCCA
Source organism: Acytostelium subglobosum LB1 (assembly GCF_000787575.1). NCBI lineage: Eukaryota > Evosea > Eumycetozoa > Acytosteliales > Acytosteliaceae > Acytostelium > Acytostelium subglobosum. The sequence continues at coordinate 232,737 of NW_012236523.1, read as the reverse complement.
CCCAGTCCATCATCCATTTCAAGCACTGTTTTCGATCACCCATCAAACCAACCCAACACGAGAGAGAGCAAAGTATCCGTTTTCCAAACACACCACACCCACCACATCATTCACACAATCATCCACAATCAGTCCGGTCCACTCTACATTCATTCATTCAATCAACCAATCAATCAAACATTCAATCATCTTTCTTTCTTTGTTCATTCATTCAATTGAATTGCTACTGCTTGCTTGCTACTGACTGCAAATCATTAGCGACATATACCTAACATTGCAGCCAACAACAACATCTATATTTCTACATCTCTAGAACATTTGTACAGTTACCAATACAGCGCCAACCAAACACAATGTCATCAGTAAAGGTATGTTGTGTTTGATTCATCAACAGACGACTGACGACTATCATGGACGCGACACTAACATCAACTATCAATCAAGTCATTGACCTCAACATTTGAGACTGCTCAATCACCAACAGCAGTTAACAAGAGAGCACATAACTCAGTTCCAACTGGAAGCGTTGGTGGAGGCGAGAGCAGTGTGGACACAGAGTCTATTCTCGGAAAGAACAGACAGTCAGTACGTCTGGACAACTTTTTGAAGAATGAGGTCATTCCTCGCGGTGGAATGCCAGGCGCCGTGCACAAGTCAGCCGTCAACAAGCCACCACCCAACGAGTTGGACAACAAGGCAAAGGAGTTGCCAAAGTTCGATGGCAAGCCACACCCAGTCTACCAGTTGATGTTCCAGGGCAAGCAACACGAGTCCTCCACCACAAAGAAGAAGATCGTCATCCCACCATCAAGCGCCTACTAAGTCGCCAGATCGAATGGACATAAATGAAGATGGAGAAGAAGAGAAGGAGAGACGATCGCGATCATATATTTAACCATGTATAACATATCACCAATTCTGGATGCCCAGGATTATTGGACAGCCAGCCCTAACAGCCAGCCGGCCAGGAGCAGGACGTGTGGCAACAGATGCGCGCACCAACCTGCGATACCGACCAAACCAACTACTGCCTTTGTATTGTTGTGAAGCGCGACCAGTTGATTGAATGCGACTAGTCGTTGACGAATAAATGAATGCAATACAATGCAAACCAAGTGAGTGTCGCGGTAATGAAGGCGAGTGTGGGTGGCCAATGAATGGTTCTCATGATCGATCAACACCATTTGTCCACATCCATTGTGCTCTTTCCAACGTCAATGTTGTATCTCTCCCAATAGTCATTGATTAGTGACTTGTTCTTGATGTCGTATGGCTCCAGGTCGACGTACTTGGGCTGTGAGAGGTCAGCACCGGGGTCCATGCCCAGTATGTACTTGACTCTGTCCTGGCTCTGTGCCATCTCGATTTGATACGATGTGTTGTCGTTCCAGAACTTTGGATGCTTTGATCTCATGTAGTAATGATAGCAAAGGTTCTTTGTTGGCGCAAAGAAGCGGTAGCCTCCAATCGTAAACAGACGCACGGTCAGCAGGATCTCCTCGCCCTCGAATAGGTTGGGCAGATGCGGGTCGAATGGCACCTTCTCGAGGAACTCGGCGTTCCCAAAGAAGAATCCCGCCGCCACGAATGGTATCTCGGCGGGTGTTGCCGTCGCCTTGAGTATATATCCATTGAATGTGATCATTCCATTCTTGTTGAACACCGCCTTGCACAGCCGCGACACCTCCTTCTGGTCGTCCTTGGGCAGTCCTGGATCGGTCTCCTCATAGGGCATTGGATAGGCTGAGAGTATTGCCTTGGGCACGCCATGACGACCCTTTGACGCGCGACCCTTGAGCGACCAGAGATCATTCATAACATAGAGGTCCCAATCGACGATGAATCGAACATGACTGTCTATCTGCATGTAGTATGTTTCGTTGCGATAGAGCATGGATGCCCGTTGTCGTGCCAACGTTGGACCTCGCGACTCTGGCACGGTCATTGTCGTGCGACGTATATTGTTGAGTGCCAACTCCTTTGATATCTTGAGACCTCTGTAGCAATGTGATACAGGATAGTCGGGATCAACGGCCGAGGTCGTGCCGTTGACCAATGGATCGCCATCCTTTTTCAGCTGCTCTTCCAGCAGTTCTGAACCTTGATCAACAAGACCAATATAGATGTTTTGTGGATGTCGCGCATTGAGGAAGATGTAGTTTAGAGTGTCTGAGCATAATACATCTCTATAGGATGCCAATGACACAAATATAGTTGGCTGTACATGATGTGCTCTATGTATCGCTTCAATGTCCGAGCCCAATTTATCCATTGACTTTGTATTGAATAGTTCATATTGTCCGCCCAGCAGTCCAACCATTACGAACATGATTATGGCCAGACATGCTTCATTCATTCATTTATTCGTTCATTCATTCATTCATTCATATTGAGTATGAGTGTCAGTGTCATCGTGATTGAGTGTCAGGTGATTGCTCTTGGTCATCCATCATACCTATGAATATGTATTTAAAGTTAAGTTTGATTTGCATTGATACCTGCTATAAAGCTAGTTGTCACTGGCTAGATGTAGCTTGCATCAAAGTTATAAAGTATATTATACAAGTGTTGTAGTATGTATGTTGAATGAATGAATGGATTGAATGGATGGATTGAAGGCAGTGTGGTGAATGAGTGAGAGGTGAGTGAGTGAGTGAGTGAACAAAAGAGATAAAGAGATAGAGATAGAGAAAGAGTAGAGTGGTGTGTGAATGAGTGAGAATGAAGTTGATCGTGAACAACAACACATCTTATTAAAAGTGTGTGTCATCTCAATACCATTCATATATTCGCTCTTTCATTCATACTTATAAGATTGTTTAGTTAAGTTGTACACATAGATCAATCAACCTATGACATTAACGACATAGGCCAATCAATCATTTTAGTGGTTTATTGTTGACTGTTGATGACATTACATTACTGACTGGAGCAAATGAGAGAGAGTGAGAGACTGGACTAGTCATCACACTCCTCGGTGTCACTGCCATCACCACCACCAGCACCATTGGAAGACGATGATAATGGATCATCCTTCATCATATCAGATTCATTCATATTGCTAGCAGATGAAGATCTTGATTGGTTACCTAAAACATTGTTGTTGGAGTCGGTGTTGTTGTTGACAGCCGCTGGAACAGTGGCAATGGTGGTAGTTGTCGTGGTGGTCGTCGTCGTGGTCGCTGTTGGCAAAGCCCAATGGTTAATAAGATGGCTGATATTGATTATGCCCTGTGTCACCAAGTTGCCTATGGAACAATTATTTCTGCTGTCTCCACCTCCTGGACATGACATTCCGCTGTCTCCACCACCGCTGTCTCCAGAGACATCGCCTGGCGCCAAAGATGAACCGCCGCTGGCATTGCCACCAGAGTTGGACTTTCTCAGGGTACTCTCTTTCTCCTTCTTTTTGGTCTTGGCAAAGTACAATCCGCAAGCATTACACAGTGACTTGCAACCATCTGGACCCTTACGCCACTCTGGCGACTCTGTAACACCGCATCGCTGGCATTGTATCTCCTCCTCATTCTCTTTATACTTTATGCCAAGCTTTCTCTTTCTTCTTGGTCTTAGGTCGATGTATCTGTTTGTTTGGAATGAATGATTGAGTGAGTGAATGAATGTTGCCAAGGCTTGGAGGAGGGTAATACATACTCTTTCTTCTCGGCCGATTGCACTGGATATGGCAATTTATTCTTCTTCTCTTTGTTGATCTTCTTGACGACAAGGTTGATCTTGTCGTGTAGGTCAGCCATCTTGTCATTCTTCTCCTTGGTGGCGCCACGAAGCATGTCAATCTCCTGGCACAGCGGAAGCATACCAACCATCAGACCGTAGAAGCCCTTGGCTAGTTTCTTTTTGATCAGCTCCATGTTGTTGTCGCCCGTGGTGGACGGCAGCGACGTCGTCTGTGTGAACACGGCCGGCTCAACCTGGTTCATCATGGGGAAGCTGATTGTAGACATTATACTATTGTTGCTGGAAGACAACAAAGGTGATTGAGCCATTGTCGATGTGGCCGGACTGGACAAGAAGTAGGGATTATCATTGTTGGAACTATTCAGTGGTGATGGAGTTGATGGTCGAGGTGTAGTGGCCGTTGACATTGTTGTGGCCGATGTTGAAGTAGTTGAGGTTGTCGAAGTTGTTGAGGTTGTTGGAATAAATACACTTTCACGCTCCAGGTCACTGCCGCCATAGAGATAGTCGAGATAGCTTTCGCCACTTCGCGAGGTTGGATCTTTACCGGTGGATGGTAACATATTGTAGAGTCGTAACATCAGGTGGGGATGATGATTAATTAGGAATGATGCCGCTTAATTAAAGGCCTTTTCTTTGTTGTAGATGTTGAATCCTTGATCGATGTGATTGTTGGAGATGGTTATATAATAAATAATTATTGTTACTGATGTCCTCACTATTATATCCCGGATTATTCGTTGTCCTTGTTCCTGGGTTCCCTGTTCTTTTGTTCTTAATTCTAAAGTTATATAAACTGGATAATAATATAGTTCGAGATTGATATATGATTGAATTAAAGAATGAATGATTGATTGAATGATTGAGTGAAATGAATAATCTCTCTCTCTCTCTCTTTGCGGACGTACTAGTTGTAGTAGTTGTAGTAGTTGGTATACAAGTTATTTATAGTGACGATGCGTGTTCTTATTCTTGGAGGTGGAGTCGGTGGTTGCGTTTGGTTGTTGATGGCGATGATGACGCATTGACTCAGTGTCAAATGCAGTAAGTATGCCGGACTAGGAAAGGGAATGATGGAACGAAGCTAGTTATTTAGGTATGTATGTAGACTATGATGTATGGATAGACGAGTTTTACAAGCAGGTCAACACCAGTAAGTGTAGGCAAAGTTGTCGAGAACAAATGACATTGCAATGTCATCTTAAGTCTGGCCCGTTCACCGGCCAGGTATATATGGACGCGACATCAGGTGTTCCATGGTGAATTTGGACGACGGTAAATGATGGGCTTCTTGGGTTCGAAGTGATTGATGTGTTGGTGTCCGCTGCTTTGACTCTGATCGTGCCCATCTGAGGGTCAGGTTAGGTCAGGTCCACAAGTAAGCAAGCTGGCTCTGGCCCAGGGGTTGTGTGCACGTAGAAGAGAACGCCCATTGGTCGTGGGGGTAGATGAAGAGAATGTCGGGTGAGGGTTACATCAACGATCAAATTCCCGAATTTGTTCATGGTCATGCGGAGTACGCAGAGTTTTGGGGGAACACCTCGACTCTCTGTCTCAAGGTGTTGTTTTACGTTTTGATGAAACTTTCAAACAATCTAGATGCCTTTGGAACATTCTTTGTCATTGGCCTCATGAATGAATGAATGCATGAATGAAGATACATGTATCTTCTTTGTTTGTGTTTGGATTGATGGATGCATCTGGATTGATTGATGGATGAATGGATGGTCGACCCTCAATACTGCAGAGAGAGAGATTGGTATCACAGGTAATAATTTGTTTGTTGTTGGTTGGCAGATGAATGGACATATGGATGGATGTCTATCTTCATTCAGGCATGCATGCATGAACATACACCTACCCTGTAGTCTAGAATGATCGATAAATTCAGATCCAATGCTTACAGAAGAAAAGAAGAGAAGATTGTTGATAACGATGATAATGATGATGATGATGATGGTGTTGACCCAAAGACCTTTGCCCCAGTCCAAGATCTCAATATATCTGCAGCTGGATTAATAAATAGATCGATTGAAAGGACACTCTGATGTTCAGTATCTTACACTTCCAGGAAATAACTGTTCTTGTTCTTTCTCCATAACCTTAGGTTATGTGTCTTTGGAATAATGTTGATGTTCATCTGACAACATTGTAATATTGTTGTCAACATTACTCTACTCTACTCTACTCTTTATCTCCGTGGAGATAATCAGATAACGAATGAATAAATGAATGAATGAATGAATGAATGAATGAGATGAGGGAACAACAAAGTGGTGGTAGAGTGAAGGGCATGTTATGGGGGTTTGTTGTTGGGTTCATTGATCAACCTTTCTATCTACATCTAGTTCGTTACGTCACCATCATCGATCTTATATCTGTACATACATACATATAATAAGGACTTTACATCATTCATCAATCAATCAATCTATCAATCAAACTCACTCACTCATTCATTCATGATGCTCTATGGCAATGAACAGGAAGAAACATACATATCAACATAATCATCAACAGCAACTACATCAACAACATCAAGAAGAGGATCATATTTATGGTGTAAATAGACATTTGTTGAATAGTATTGTCTTTAGACCATTCACTCAAAGTGATACATTCGACCTACAACAGCTACAAGGCCATCTGTTTCCTGTAAAGTATCGCAGCTCATTCTATAGGAAGCTGTTACAGAAGGACTTTATATCGGTACTGGCATTCAAAGAGGGTGCTGAAGTGACACCCATTACATCACCTGCTACAACAACATTGACATCTACATTGATATCAAAGGCGACGACTGCAACACAATCAGAGGCTGGAGAACAAACATTCGATGCATCAAACAATGAGGTGTTGTTGGCATCACCTACAACATCAACTACATCTACATCTTCATCAGTATCAACAACAGTTGATGGTAGTGGAGGTATCAAGTCACCGACCAATGTAGCAACACTCCTGCCACAACAACGTGGCAATGAACTTGTTGGAGTGGCCACAGCCAGGATATCAAAGGACTCTGGACTATGCTCATTGTTCTTTTCAAACATCAATGGCTACATACTTACATTTGGTGTCAAAGAACAATATAGAGGCCTGGGCATTGGTGCCAGGTTAATAGATGTATGTATCAAGGTTGAGTGATTGACTTGACTAGGAGCTGGACTGACACCACCTTCAATCAATGTAGCATATATGTGACATATTGGAGAAACAGAGATGCAAGTTGGCATCACTTCATGTCAAGGTGGATAACAAAGAGGCGATACAGTTCTATCAGAGGAATGGGTTCACCATCGATGAGCACCTTGTCGACTATTACCTAATACAGGATATAAAGTACGATGCACTCAAAATGACCAGGATGCTGAGGCATGATGCAAGGAATAGTTGGATATCATGGTTTTCATCACTTGCCATCAATGACAACAACGTTGACAACAACAATAACAATAGCAACAATAACAACAACACAGAATCAATTAATATTGGATCACCATCATCATTATCACCTCCATCAATATCATCATTATCATCTCCTACAGCTCAATCACCACTGAGTACATCGATAACTATACACTCTCGACAAGGCAGTAATAACAATCAACTGACGCCACTACTCATGATACCAGACGACGATACCTCTTCAGACTTTGCCTTGAGCCCTGGGACTGGAACACGTCTACAACATTGACCAACCTGACAATGACAGGTCAACTTATTATTATAGTCTAAAATCATGATTGATTCGTCGACGTTGGCATTGGCTTCCTTCCAGTCCTCTACCAGGAATGGTAATCCAATAATAAATCTTAGACAATCAATCAGTTGATCGATGATTCGACGTCGAACTTCCTGCATTTATGGGTGAAAGTGTCTTTGCCAGGCTGATCCGAATTGATACAACCCCGCATTCTCAGGAACCACACACCTTCCCTTGGGTCACCAAGCTGTGTGACAAGCTATTCCAAAGAGACGACCCACGCGCGAAATCAAGTGATAAGAGAGGTAGAAGCGATACCCAAACTAATTCCAATCATTCCTGTAATAGTGTGTATGTACGTGTGTATCTGTATTCATTCAATTCATTCATTCATTCAGTCTTCCCTCAATTCACTCTCTCACTATATCTCACTCACTCACTCACACACATACATAACATAATAACATTAATAATCGTTAAATCACTCAATCACAGCACATACGACAAGTTGTTAACCAAGGTTGAAGTGTAAGTATATTCATTCACTCACTCACTCGCCAGCAGTGATCCACTCTACAACACTTCGCGAGGTTCACTCTATCTTCTATCATCATCATCTCTAACAAACAATCTCTCTTTCTTTGTCTAGTCGTCATCAAAGATAATAATTATATTAATAAGATTAGTTAGTTAGTCAGTCAACAGGACATACGATACGATACAATACGCGAAGATGACATCAACAACATCATCAATATCATCATCATTATATACATTCAAAGTTTGCTTTGATGGGGATGTTAGACGATTCTCATTCCAGAACGAACCGACGTTCATCGATCTGGTCAACAAGATAAACGATTTATTTCATCCAAAGGAGCAGCTGGTCATCACATATCTAGATGAGGTCGGCGACAACATCACCATATCACAACAGGAGGAATTGGATGAAGCCTACAGCTTCCTACGCGAGTCAAACCAACAGATACTCCGACTGTCAGTGGTGCGCAAGTCAAACTTCAACAACTTTATCAACAACAACAACAACTCATCGTCGACATCCTCAACTTCACAGACTTCTTGTAACTTTAGATCCAACAATGTTGGCGGTGGTGCCAATGGTAACAACAATAGCAATGCTGGCAACAATAACGGACTGGACAACTTGTTTGTCTCACTGCTATCCAATCAATTCGTCCAACAAATGATACCTCAGGTGATCAACAATCTTGCCTCTAATCCAGCATTGATGACATCATTACTCCAGACTACCAGCTTGGCAATGAGGCACCAGACTCCACCAAACACTGCTCCACCGTTGGGCGTCAGCAACAACTTCCATACATCGCTTGATGCCGTCGCCCTGCTGAATCAACCCTCGCCACAGACACTGCCCATGTCACTGCAGTCTACTACTGCATCATCGTCGACTCTGTCTCCAAACTCAGCGTACAACAACTCCACCTCGCCAACCCACTCACTCAACGCACAGAACAATCACTCGAACAATACTACCAACAGTGGCCACTCGCCATCATCATCGCCAGGATCGTCCACTTACAGCTCGTTGGATGCCAAGTCATTCGAGGAGATATCAAACTCACCAAAGGATACATCACCGATCGCCTCTCAAGTGGCCGCATCTGAGCCGACCACACCAACCAAGGTGCCCACACCAACCTCCACTCACAAGCCCAACGCCACCATGTTCTCCGTGCCAAAGATATTCAATCAGTTGCCATTCTCATTCGCATCGGGACGTGGAACATCAACCGCCGAGCCCACAACAAAGAAGGATGAAACTACCAACATCCCCATCCATGTTCCACAGCAGGTCCAATACATCACACCTCAGCCATATCAGTCGCCAGTGTATCCACCACCTCCAGGTGCCGAGCCCATCCGCCAGGCCCAGCAACATATATACCCAGTGATCCCTAACCAACTGCCACCACTTGGCTATCACCCTGGCAATCACGTGCAACCACAACAACAGGATGCCAACATAATGCATACAAGCTCACCTCTACAGACAGCCTATGGCTTCCAGCCACAACAACAACAGCAACAACAAAATCCGTACCTTCATCCACAACCACCATCTCCTCAACCAATATCTGTGGCCTCTCCATCGATAGTCTCGCACAACAAGGACGTGATCACCCTAATGGATGCACTTAGAGTCAATGAGCACAAGGCCAACGAGCTGTTAGCCAAGTACAAGGGCAACGCAGCCGAGGCCATGATCATGGAGTCAACAGAGTAGTTCTTCTGTCAGCGACCAATATGTATCATGTACTTCAATAAACGAGCTCCAATTCAATATACACGTGTTTGTTTAATCAATGAGGGACTTGGATGTGTGGAAGTGGAGGTGGAGATGGAGAGGGAGTAGGTAGGGTAATTGATACATTGTGCCAGCCAGCAGTCTAGGATGGATTACAACAGGACGGTCCAGCCACAGGCAAAGGAGAGGGTCTCTTGCTCCTGCTCCAGTTGTTGCAGGATGGATGAGAGGGCAGAGTGCATCGATGATTCGTTGTTGGAGTTGGCCAATGACACCAGTTGTGGCTTGACGACGGTGCGCGCAATGTCAAACATGTAGATTATGCTCTCCTTGTGATTGGACGAGGCAATCTCCAATGGTGTCTTGGTGATGTTCTGAGTGATGATCCTATAAGTGTAGTTGGTGTTGGATGACAAAGAGTTCCAAATCGATGTGATAATGCCATACTGTGCAATAAAGAACGAGTCCTCTGCAATATTCGACCACATTATATTGTGGCTTGGTTGTTGAGGTGGATTCCTCCATACCCTGTATACATTACATGTGTTGTTAGTATGCTGTGTAATGTTACTGCTTTGACAAGATGATGCCACTTACATTGTATCTTGAGGTGGAGATGTCTCTGTTGGACGCGGCAACAGTGTTGGGAACAGCTTGATATTGTTGATCCTTCTCTGAGGTGATAGCACCATTGCAGGAGCACCATGTGAGGTGAGCCTTGGGAAGCTCCAAGGTGATCCAGTAGGTTTCTCTTCTGTGCCAGGTGGTTGAGGTTCCTTGTTTTGTTGTTGTTGAGGTGAAGATGTAGTTGGCTGTTCATTCGTTTGTTGTGTATCCTTTTGTTGTTGTTGTTGTTGCTGCTCCTGCTGCTGTTGATCACGTTGTGCTCTGGTTTTAGGTGAGCTGGGATGCGTCAGACTTGTGATGTCTTCTGGGATCTTGGACTCTTGTTCTTGGTCCTTGGTCATTGATTCGAACGACTCCTTGCCAGCACGCATGAATGGATGATTGAGTGCATTTGGCAATGATATCCTTTCCTTTGGATTCAGCATTAACAGACTTGTTATAAAGTTGATGCAATCTGGATCATTGATTCCACATTGTTTCATTCTATGAGGTGAGACAGGATGTTAGTTCATTGTGTCATTCATGAATGTGACTGACCAACACTTACATCTTTGGGATAGTATCCAGTCCCTTTTGGAACTCATTGGTGTCTACCATCTGTGCCAGGTTGACAAGAGCAGCCAACACAGTAGTTTGATTGAGGTTAGGGAAGATCTCATTGATCAGCTCACGTCCAGTGATCAGTCTGAAGGCTACGGCACCAATTGCCCATACATCAACCAACAAAGGGTTGTAGCCCTCATGGTTTGTATCATTGACGATCTTTCCTCTTCTTGGCTCCAAGTTTGGTGAGAGAATGATGTGGATGACCTCTGGAGGCTAGGTAGTGTTGAGGAGGGGAGATGGTTAGCCATGCATGCATGTGTAGCCACTTGACTCAAACTACACTTACCATGTATAATGGTGAGCCAGCCAAGGTTGAGTGCATGTCATTGTCATCTTTGGTGATTGAGGCGTAGCCATAGTCGGTGACCTTGATGATTGGCATGTCCTCTGGGTCGTAGGAGTAGTGATTGTCGTGTTTCTTCTTGAACACCGAGAACATGTCTCTGGAGGATGGCGACCTGCCAGAGTTGCTCAGCTCTTCAACGCCCGACTGTTTCTTCCTGTTGCTGACCATCAGGATATTGGCTGGTTTTATGTCACGATGGGAGCACTTCCTGTTGTTCATATACTCAATGGCGCTGATGATCTGGTAAATGATATGTGAGACCAGTGGCAATGGAAGACCCTCATCAAACGTATTCATAAAGTCCTCCAACGTGCCACCATCAATATACTCCAGCACAAAGATTGCTGTTGTTCTATGTTTCTGTTAACCAATTAATGTTAGTGTTTGATTGATTGATTGATTGGTTGATTAAGTCTCGAGTACATACAAAGCATTCAATCAACTTGATAATGTTTGTATGTTGCTGACAAGAGTTCAATGTGACCAATGTGTTGATCTCTATCTGTACTTGACTAAAGTGTTGTTGAATGAATTGTTAGTTCAATGGTGTATCACGTGAGATAGGTATGAATGAATGACATACTCCCATGTTGCTTTACTCTGATTGATATCGACTAGTTTGATGGCCACAACCTTATCCTTTGATTCCTTAGAGTGAGCCTTATATACAACACCACTGACACCTCTGCCCAACTCTTTGATATTGGTATAAGTCTCTGGCCAGTACAATACTCTTTCTTTTCCAGTCATTTATATAGGTATGTTTCAACTAGTTGCTAATGATGACGATGAACAAACTGTACAATGATATATATATGAGTATAGGTATAAGTATGAATGAGTAAGTATGTGAATGAATGAATGAATGAATGAGCCAGCAATAAATAGTATTAATAACTTAATAAGGTCGTGACCTAAAGGGTGTGTTTTGCGACTTGCCTACTCGAGTTGTGTGTGGTGTGGTGTCTTTGCCAAGACTTGACTTGGACTACAGAATGTACCCGAGGAGTCCTGGTGTTGTGAGTCAACGATTCTTTGATTGAACAATGATGATGATGATGATGGATGGTATCTATCTCTCTATATTCTCAAGTAAATAACAAACATATAATATATGTGTATAAGATATAAACAATATATCCTTATAACCTTTCAGTGTAATTCCCACCGACCCATTACCTTGATTCTTCAAGAATGAAGTCATTCTTCGTGGTTTTGATGTGGTCCCTAGATTGATTTCAAATGAAGCGAACTTCGCCAATATCGTTGTTTGTTTTGAAGTGCCAACTTGGCGCGAACTTATCTGAACCTCGTGTTGATCATACCTACATTATATACTTAGTCATAGAGATAGAGAGAGAGAGAGGTAGTAAATGACGGACAAGAAAGACAGCGCATCAGTGACAACAGCTGTTCGTGATCCCTCAGTGTTCAATTATAACTTTGATCGTGAGATCATCACTGATCAAGACTCAATCGTATGTTGTTCAACTGCTGGTGTTACTATACATCAATTACTACTGCTGACTTACCAACAACTACAACATATAGAGCAAAGAGTTGAATAGCTTTGAAGACAAACTATCCAATCTATTTGATTATTATATAAAGCCAAGCTCAGCCTCAAAGGATCAGATTGCAGCTGGAAAGATTACAATCAAAGGTGTCGAACATACTCTATCAACACAGTTACAGAAGTTCATCAATGATCTAAGTTCATTACTTGTATGACCGACATGATATGATACGACAGTGACATGATCTAACTCATTCATTCATTCATTCAATCAATCAATCACTTAGGACTTGGACCAGATCACTACATTCATCTTTATCAATTCATACTCAACTAATGTTCGATCACTAGTATATGAGAGGACAGACCTCTTTGATGTATGTTCATTCATCCGATTCGCCCAAGTATCACGCTCTGGCAACTGACACCCCTCCACCATCCTCCATCCCATTGCGACAACAATAGCTGTTTGAGTATTACTATCGTGATCGTTACTTGTTACTATCATTGGTGTCATCATTGATAAAGAAGGCGAATGATCCAAACAGTCTATATAATGAAGTGGCCACAAAGTGTGTCGAGCAGAATAGACAGGGCTGGGAGACAAAGCTGTTGGCAAACATCCAGCAGTTGGCCACCTTTCAGATACCCGAGTATCTACGCGATCATCCACAGTTGCACCAAGCATACAAGGAGCATGTGCTTCAAGAGCAGCAGTTGCTGATGGAGATTGTCTTTCTACTTTATTACACCAAGCAGCGAATCTCCTTCCCCAAGGACTTCAAGCAGGTGTTCACTCGATTCCAACAGATCAACCTTGGCTCATACTCTGACATACTCATGCGATCCGAGAGTCTACATCCAACACTGCGTCACATCGAATACATCTCAGTGTTGACCTGTTTGTTCGCCATTGGTGACCTGTCCAAGGGCAAGTTCAAAGATCTCAGCGAGTAAGTCGGCCCCGTGGTCCTGGCCCATCTTGCCCATCACTCCTCCACTCACATTTCCATCAACCTCCAATCATAGGACCGACAAGATGGACGTGTTGAACATGCTCAAGATGTTTGAGACCAACTCAATGTCACATGCCTCTGCCACAATCATATACTCAGTGCTCCTCCACATTCATGGCGAGACACTTGGACCAGAGTTCAAGGAGATACTCTCAAAATGTCTAAGATACGATCCATTCAACTATGTACAGCAGGTCATCGATTGTAAATACCTCACTGGAAGTGTATGTTCTTGACTTAATCTTTCAATCAATCAATCATTCAATCAATGATCATTCCTGGACTAACCATGATCAATCAATCAATCAATCAGTTCTCCGCCTTTGGATATGTGGAAACGATACAATTGTTCATTAGCAGGTTCACAATGGTATATGACTTGGAGTCCACTAATATACAGTCTGTGGACACTCTGTTTGATATATATGTCAAGGCCAACAAGCTATATCGACCAACGCTACAAGATCTGATCTCACATGATCTATTCAAATACGCCATGTCTGAGAAGGTTCTCATCCAACACTTTGAAAAGGTGTCCAACCTTCTCTGTGCATCCATCGATGACCAAGAGTCTGCTGACTATCTGTGAGTACCCACCCGAGCCCACCATGCAAGATGGCCTCGAACTAACGCCTCTCCTCTCCACTCCACGCCACGCCACGCCAAACAGGTTCAAACTCATACTTAACATTAATATTACACAGTTCCAACAGGTCATTAGTTTGAATGAACTTGAACATTTGTTGAGCCACTCGTTTGAATCGGTGGACTCACAGGAGGACACGTATACGGGCATCGCCACTGCTTATCTACCATTGCACAATCACTCTGTGTTCAAGGGGGCATACAAGTGCTTCAAGGTATCCCAACAAACACAAACTGCCACCGTGGTATACTCATTGGGCGATCGATTGTTGGACATTCTGGACAAGTTCTCTCGACATCCCAGCACATGGTCAGCAGAGATCACATCAACATTCGTGGCCAGCCTCAAGCTGATACACCAGCTGGCACAACATCACAACAATGCCCGTGTGTACTTCTTTGCCGTGCTCAACTCCAATCGCATCAGCGACTCGCTCATTGACATTGTCTACCAGATCAGCGAGGGCAACACCCAACTCAACGTCATCCAGCACATTATCTCGCTGTTTGCCAACTTTGCCACCAACTTCCCCACCGAGGTGCTCAACTTCCTGTGCGAGAAGGGCATCTGGATGCAGGGCGCAACATCTGGCTCGCAGTACCGCAAGGGTAGCTTCCTCTATCTCTACGATGTTGAGAAGAGCACCAAACACTTCACGATCACTCGTCAGATGGTCACGCTGTTTGTCAACTATGTGAACGCGGTGATCGTGGGCAACACGGCCACCCGCCTCGACACCAAGCATCAGTCGGCGCTCGACTCGATCGTATCTTTCATGTTCCAGGTCATCTCGGACTATTGGATCATTCGCGAAGACAGCATGCAGCACAACCGTCGCATCCTACACGATGTGTTCAACTCGTTCGCCATCATCATCACCAAGACCAACTGCATCACCCCCGCGCCATACTTGCAGGCGCTATCTGGCAGGATAGCTCGCGCACTCTGCCACCCTGGACCAGTGCAGTCCACCCTCATTGCGGCGGTCGACCCACCCACCGTCGACGCCGACCTCTCCGACGAGGTAGTCGCCTCCCGTGACGAACTGTCCTGCGCCGCGCTCATCCTCCTTCAGACTTTGTTAGACCAACACTCACTCGAGCGTTCATTCGCCGAGTCCTTGGTTAACTCCATCCTCTATCCAGTCAAGCCCAACACTCCCAGCCTGTTCTCAACATTGATCAACACAATCTCGATGCCAGTTGTGGCGGTCTCCCGCGCCGCCGCAACACTTTGCTCGCTGATCATATTGATTCGCATCGACAAGGAGTTCTACATCTCATCACTCGTTTCTGATCAAGAGATCACCAACCTGGCCAAGTTGATCGCGATGAGTGGCGACCCCAATCAGCCACTGACCCTCCACTCAATCATTGGCCTGCTCAAGGAGCTCTCGGTGTCACAGTTCCAGCTAACCGACCGTCTGTTGATGAGCATCGGCGTCAATGAGCTGATCAAGATACTCAAGCTGAACGACCCACCACTCAACAACGAGCTCTACCCCCTGCTCGACAACATCCACGCCAACTCAATCTATTACGGCCAGTTCTTGCACGACCTACACAGCCACAAGGACTTCTGGACAGAGTTGATCGATCCCAAGAACAAGACAGGCAGTGTCGTGGCGGCGGCCACGCTACGAATCATCTCGGCGCAGGCATTGTCAATGACTGCATTCTCCAACAAGAATGTACAGCCCCTGGCTGCAGAGAATGGATACAGCTCGTCAGAGCGATCATTTGTCCTGCGCGTACAGGAAGTGTTCCAAGGACCAAAGATTGAAAAGTACATCGACCGATATATCAGTCGACCAAACATCGTGGAGCTATACACACTGCGCGAGACACTCATCAACCTGTGCGCCAACAACAAGGGCCAACTGCCAGAGTTTGGCATGTTGATCCTGTCCCCGCAACAAACTTCCTCCAGCAACAACAGCAACAACAGCAACAACAGCAGCAATGGTGCTAACAACAACAACAAAGACTTGATGTACGACTTGGATGCAATTCAGAAGCTGTTCAAGATTGATGCCGACAGACTCGACCTCATTGGCCTGCTGAGACAGTGGAACGACGCTGTGCAGAGACAGCAGCAACAACTCGAGTTGGCACGAGCATTCTCGAGGTTTGTTCGCGTGTCGCAGCTCACCAACAAGAGTGAGCTGCTGCTCAAGTCCCACGACGGGCTAGACCGCGAGAAGGAGCTGGTGTCGCTGATCCTCAAGCTGGCCGACGCAGCACTGGTCGATTCGTTGGACATTGGCCAATCATCAATGTGCGCCGAGGAGTCTGAATGGCTGCAGACAATATTTGAAGTGATCGCCGTGGCATCGTCATCCCTGATTCTTGACAAATCTGGTGACTTGGCGCCACGAACCACTCAACAATTGCTGCCACACTTTAGTCAATTACTGCTGAGGTATCTCAAGTTCCTGGACAACGTCAACAACAACACCGACTGCACTATATTCTATCTGTTGGTATCATCACTGTTGTCTGTGACGCGCAGATCGGTTCAAGTACCACTGGCACTCTACAAACAGTTGATATCGCCACTGTCATCGCTCATACTATGCAAGTGGCAACAGCCACAGTCCGTGGCCAACAACAACAACAACAGCAACAACAACAACAAACGATCACCATCACTCTCCAACATCTCAATCTACACATTACAATCAATTATCTTTAGAATCGAGACTCATGCCAACATACCCTCGGTATTCCCCAACGATCTGATCTACCACCTCATCCAGACACTCAGGAGGAGTCTGAATGTGGAAGGCGGCGACACATCCAATGACGCAACACTGCCCGACATCACGACGGCCAATGCCATCTTGGAGCTATTCATCACTTTTACGCGACAGCCATTGCTTGGCGAGCTGTTGATCGTCAAGGACATCATATCGACGCTCTCATCCATCGAGCTCAAATATCTCCAACTGTCCATCCTCCCGTATATCTCTGCAACCGATCAATCAAACTCAGAGAGCGTACTATATCACAACAACACATCGTTCATCAATCAGTGGCACAGGCTGTGGTCAAAGTGTCTCACACTGACAATCTCGCTGGCCAACTCACATGGACACAGCGACCGCGTGGCCGAGCAGTTGTTGGAGTTTGTCGTGTCACACAAGGAGCGATTCATTTATTATGCCGACCCACGCTGCTTCCTACATTGCCACGCACAGCAGTATCTCACCAAGCAGTGGATCAAGCAATTGTCCAAGCTGACGTATATCATCTACCTGCTCTCCAAGTCCACCAAACGATTCTACCTGACGTATCGCGTGTTTGCCGACCTTCAAGAGTTGTGCCATCGCCTGGTGCTCATCCTCACCGCGCAGATTGACGAGCATCTGTTCATCGAGAGGCATTTCAAGGCCATGACACTGAAGGAGAAGCGTCTTAATCAGTCCAGCAAGCCCAAGGTGCCCGGCACACCCTCGCAAGGACCCAAAGAGTCTGTGCTCACTCTCTCATTGCTGTCCAACTCTGCGTCTAGGCCGTCCACATCCACTATGGAGCCCACAGACTTTACAAGGAAGATCGAGAATCAATACTACGTCACTCTGCGCAATGTGCTCTACTCATTGGTCAACTTCCATTACTACATACGCGTCTGCCAGGAGTTCGTCCCAGTCATACCTCACTCCTTGGGTAAAGCAACGTTTGGCACATACCTTTTCATCAATCAGTTGTCGTGCTCTCAGCTCAAGTCGGGCGATCCCACTAGGAGCCTGCCAAAGAAGAGACAGGAGTTGGTCAAGCAGATTGGCGAGCTCAACTGTCTGCTGCTGTCATTGTTGGCAGCATCACACAACATCCGTGACGAGGAAATCATGTCCAGTGTCGAATATGTAAAGACACAGTTCTGCGAGCAACCATCGCGTCAGCATCCTGGCGTCGCACAACAGACTACACCTCCACGCGTTCCCTCATCGCCACTCATGCACCGAACATCATCATCACATCTTCCAACAGTGTCCTCAACAGGCGCTGGACTTGGTAGCAGTCCTGTATCCAAGCCAGACGATCAGTTCTTCTTGACCCTGGCAAGGATGATCAAATAAATACATTGTGTATTGTTCTTTGGAAGAGTTCCTTGATTTGCGGGGTACCCCCACCTTACATCTTAAGGGTCCTTGACCCAACTTTGTGATTGAGTGGGGTGGGCTTTTGACGACTTCTTTGATTGGCTCAACTAAACACAACATTAGTCCACGAAAGCAATCACAAAACAATTCATACAACATATAACTAAATACAAATACAGATAAAATGGCATCATCTCGAGAGGTCAAGAGATATTCAATTCTTTTGGCCGTCTGTGGCTTCATATTCTTGATCTTTGCCTCAATTGGACTTGGTGTTACCTTCGCAAATCTTGTCCCAAGTGTAAGTTATATTAGTGTCCACGATTGTCTGATTGGTTGATCGATCACCCGCCCACTCACTCACACACTCAATTACTCAATGTTCACAGATCCAAAAGGCAAATGGATATTCTAGGGCGCAGTGCAATGTCACTGCCGTTCAAACAGTTGCCGACTGCTACTCCAGTCAATGTGCCACCTATAATAATGAGATTTGGTGGTATCCAGTTTGGGGTCCAGGTTTCTTCTTCATCTATGTTGGTGGCAGTGGATCATCCAACAGTTACAACAACGGTGATGACGATGGTGGAGACGACGATGATGGAGGGATGGACGGAGAGTCTGGCGACAGCGGCGGCGGCGACGATTTCGACGGCGATGCAGGCGGCGAAGACGGAGGATTTGACATTGGTGGCGACGACTTCAAGGGAGCCTCAGCCAACACTCCAGGCACCACCACCGGCGGCGACCTTATCGTTTACACTCAGGAGATCAAGCAATTCAAACAGCAACAGAGACAGCAAGCAGCATTGGCTGCCAGAGAATATTTGGCAACACTAGCAACAGACTTTGAGGCAGTCGAGTCTACAAGCTCGGAAGCATCATGGACAAGCAGTGAAGCAGCAGCCTGTGGCTACAACTATTGTGCACAGGGTGTTGACTATGTCAGCTTCACCGATGGAGACAACGTCCAGCACAACAGCACAATTCGTGGACTCTGGTCCTCGGATGAGGGCTGGGTCGCCGCCTACATGGCCAACTTTGTCAAGGGCTCCTCATACAACTGCTACTACCAACGCGCACAGCCACAGAATGTCATGTGGTTCCCACCTCCACCCTACGACAAGGGATCACTTATAATGATCTGCTTCTTCTTTGGTCTGGCACTCATCTCACTGATTGGCACACTCATCTACACCATCAAGTACTTCAAGGCCAAGCATGACAGCAAGCATGAGAGCTGCCACGTGGACAATGAGCACAAGAAGCCATCGGCCATCGTCGACAACAAGTACAACAACTACCAGATTGTCTACCAGCAATTGCCAGAGACCTACCAGGTGCAGGAGGGAGGCTACTACCAATACAGCTACGGTATCCCCTACAACCCAACCTCCAATGATGGTCCCGCCCCAAGTGCCCCATCAGCCTCCAACATCAACATCAACTAGGCTCGGTCACATGTGCCTGGCTGCCCTCGATTGTGAGCCACGATATATTTACATATACAGGTTTATTGGTCAAGTCTACACACCTGGATTGACTGTCGCCATTGCAGTTGTTGCTGGCTTCACTCGATGTAAGATAAACAACCTATCACTTTCCCTCAGCATTGTTGACGCCGATGGATTGGTGTGCACAAACTTGCCGCCACTATCGTCGGTCTTTGTTCTGAATAGCGCTAGACATATGACGCCACAGTTGAGCAGGGACTCGAACAGGTAGCCAAAGCGGTGTCCAATGTACTCGGGTGGCACGTCTACCTGGAAGACTTTGGCACGACTGTTGCGATGGTGGTCTGACTTGCCCACCAGGATCTGGATGATTGCCAACAGGTGAGGGTTAAAGAAGCTCTGACAGAGAAGACTATCAAAGATGTTACTCAGGAACACGTTTCCACTGGCGAATGATGGTGCCATGTAGTACGGGTCCTTCTGATTCCATTGCTGGTTATTAGGTAGTAGTTGGAGGTTAAGTGGGTCGGCTAAAGATTGGTAGATTGATTGATAGCTGAATGGTTAGAACATGATGACGGTGATCATGGTGCCTAATATGCTTACTTAGTTCATAGATTGGATATATGTCCAATGACTTTACGAGCTCCTTGATCGAGACAATGGTGGAGATGGTGGCCTTGTCCTTGAGATAGGGCTCGTTGCTCTGTACCTCCAATGACATGACAATGAGTTTGGAGCACTTGAGTATGCCTGCTCGTTTGAGATCCTTCATACTACGTGATTGTCCATTCACGACGTAGATGTAGGGGTAGGAGCATATTCTCTCCCACTCATCCATTGGGAACTCCTGTGTGAGAATGACTATTGGCTCGTAACGACGCAAGTAGTTCTCGCGCAACGGTCTTATAAAGGCGTCGACATGGTAGATGGGGCCAGTGAGGATGATGTGCTTGTTGACCGAGGTGATGTCCTCGACCGAGTTGACCAGACTGTCTTCAAAGCTGTGATTCGTCCAGAATCGACGAACAACCTTGACAGACTCTGAGAGTGAGGGGATCGCAGGTGGAGGCGGGATAGTCATTGAATGATTGATATGACTTAGATTTGGCGAGGTGGTTGGCGTCGATGTGGAGCTGTATGTCGTGTCCGAGGGCATTGAACTGAACACCTCGCTTGCCATTGGACTGTCGGTGTCTGGTCCGCTGTGCATTGTTGTGTGAACAGTGTCCAAACTGGACAAGTCATAGTTCATCTCCTTCTTCTTGTCAATGAGTAGTTTGCGGAGAGACTTCTTTGATGCCTTGGTCCTCGCCCTGCTCACCTCGGAGATCTCAAGCTTGCATCTATATATTGATGTGTCGGGATCGTACTTCCAGACCACCTTTGCCTCCTGCTC
Organism: Acytostelium subglobosum LB1; assembly: GCF_000787575.1. Taxonomy (NCBI): domain Eukaryota; phylum Evosea; class Eumycetozoa; order Acytosteliales; family Acytosteliaceae; genus Acytostelium; species Acytostelium subglobosum. Next base: position 211,330 of record NW_012236523.1, on the reverse strand, counting down.
CTTGTCCTCCTCAAGCTCAGGCTGTCTCTCTTCAATGTGATAGTGAGATACGCCCTTTATCCTCAGGGCTGCCATCCTAGTCTTTGCCAACAAGATGCCTCTATCCTTTGGTTGAATGATATAATGTGGTGCTGGGTTCAACTTGATCCTTGGCTTCCTATTGATCAATGATTCGATACCAAACACAATCATTCCAAAGCAATGGAAGATGAACTGATTATATTCAATGAGAAATGTTAGTACATGACGTGGACACAATGGATTCTACAAGGGTACATACCTTGGCTGCACAACGGAATTGCATTCCAACGAAAGCAGAGGAGAATGACTCTGTGAAGATCTCATATCCATTGCCTGAACCATACTCATCAACGTCTTTGTAGGTGGTCAGATCCGATCGCAGAAGATTCATGATGAATGTGTTGAATCCAGGTGATAGACATGACTGTGCCATTAGGTTCTGTTGTGGCGGTCGTGTGTATGTGAGTGAATGAGTGATGTGATGTTGGCCTGTCTTGAATCAAACAACATGGTATACATACCATCTTCAACTCTTGGACGGAGATGACTTGAGTGGCACCAGCTGACATCATCTTGGGTATTAGCTTTGGATTCATTATCTGTGTGAAGATGGGCACCTTTGGAACAAAGGTTCGTGTGGACATCACTCTCAAGATGTTCTCCAAGTCATCATTGATGTCATCAATGTACTGTTTGGAAAAGACAAATATACTACTGGCCTTCTTGATGTTGGCCCTAAGTACATCATCACCTTTTCCACTCGTTCCTTTGATATAAATACACATATGCTTGGTCGTCACTCCTTGTGATAGAGCTTGGTAATACTCTGGTGGATCATCATTTGAGAATATCACCAGTGGCATCCTCTTGATACGTGACTACAAGTTGATGAAGGTGTCATTCAATCATTCAATCAACATTGTCTTGATGACCCATCACAATACATACATTATTGAAGTATTCATTCACGAATGTGTTCAATGATCGCTCATAGATGTTACCGACAACAGCTACAAACTTCTTATTGTTGGTCCTGTATGCTCCATGCCATGCTGTATCAATCAATCAATCAATCACGTGATTGATTAGTATGAGTGATCACAAGATTAAGCGATGAGTGATATGGTATACATACGCTTTCTTTCATTTAGATATCCAAGTAGTTGTGTTGTCTTTACTGGGATGTAGATGAGACCAGTGAGGATGATTACAGATATAAGTAGACGACCAACGATCGTCTTTGGTGAAATATCTCCATAGCCAACTGTTGACAATGTGACTACGGCAAAGTAAATTGAATGATGGAATGGTACCGACTCGACTGATGTAATCATCGATGCGACGAGCACAATGAATATAACCAATGATACCAACAGTTGACTTGTCTTTAAGAATGTTGCTGTTGTAACACATCCGAGTTAGTATGTATTCGAATGAATGAATGAATGAATGATACATACTTCCTACACCATGTAACTTGAATAGTCTTGGTGCCATGAGGATGCGAAGCACTCTGAGGAAACCAAGTGGGATGACGTTGACCAGGGAGTTGGGCAACAGTGTGACGATGATGGGGAGGAGTGAGAGGATGTCGAGCCAGGTGCTGACCTTGAGCATGTACTTGCGCCTGTTCTTGGTGAGCACAAGTCGTCGAACAAAGTCAAAGATGAAGAAGATTGAGAACACCAAGAGGATGGAGTTGAGCGTGTGATATGATGTCGTCTCGACCTCGATGTAGCTCATTGCAATGAAGATGCCAACAGAGACGACACTGAGCACGATGTTGATGTGCTCCAGCACAAAGTCCAACTTGATATACATCTTCTTGTAAAGGATCATCTTTCGACGCCTGTTCTCCTCTTCGTCGGGATCGTCGAGTTGATGGAATGTGTCCAGGTCGATCTCCGAGTCGATTTGATCTTCATCGGTTTCATTGTTGTTGTCATCGTCGTCCTCTTCAAGTTCGAGCTGAGCATGTATGTCATCTACTGCATCAGAGTTGTTGCCTCCTTTTGTTATTGATGGCAATACCATCATGTCGTCATCTAAATGATCATCAATGCCCAGGTCATGATCATCTGTATAATGCTGTCCATTGTTATTGTTGTTATTATTAGACATTGACATTGGCGGCAATGGTGGAGGTGGCGGAGGAGGAGAAGTTTGTGCTATTTGTTGTGGCTGTGACGGTGAACGCAATGTACGCATCAACACCGAGTTTGATGAAGCACCTTCATCATTACTACTCATATTGTATTGTATCTCTCTATATTTGTTATTATTAATACTTCATGAGATTCATTTGAATTGTGAGGAGACTCACAAAACAACACAACTGAGTTCAAGATTTTAGTTAAACAGGGAGATTGGACAAATGAGGGTAATTGTTGTTGAACCAACGTTTCAAAAACATCGAATTCTCAGAAAATGTTATGTTTCATCAATATTATAGACACATTTGACATAGTTATTCATTCAAACTCATTAACATCATACAGGTACAAATAATAAACAATGCAATCTACACAGTCCAGCACTCAATTCACTGGAGGTTCACCACTTATAGTCGCCAGTCAAGCATTTGGACAATCATCATCAACAACAACAACAACTGTGCCATCACTATCTCTAACATCACAGCCACTACCACAACTTCAACAACTACAACCTACTGGAACTCCATTGACCTTTACATTGGCATCAAATGTTTCATCTTCGTCATCGTCATCTTCATCTTCGTCATCTTCTTCATCAAACACTGTGACACAACATCAGAGACTTGCTGCCAAACTTCCTCCAAAGAAAGACATTGCAGTTGATAGGGCAGAGATCATACAGTTCCAAACGCCAGGACATCAATCCACACTTCTAGTATCCAACCTCCCAAAGACAGTGACCACCTCTCAGATAAATGAACGATTCTCCCCATATGGCCTGATACATGACATCATCTCCTATGAAGGTTGGTGTAAGTATCATCTTTCATTCATTCATTCAAATTCCCCAATGTCTCACTCACCCAATCAATCAATCACATATAGACTTGGTCAAGTATTACTCAAAGATTGCTGCACAGAGAGCTTATAATGATTGTTATGGCACTGAAGAGTTTGGATCTCCGATGAGGATATCATTCTCAAAGCGTGTGGACTCGGTGGAACTGCGTCATGATCAGATGGTCAACTTGATCAATCATTATGTTGGCTTCTCATCATGGTCCACACAGATTATCAGTCTTTTACAAGTGGCCTACATCAACAACTCGGAGAAACAACGCGAGATGCACGAGAGCGACATGATGCCCATTGAGGAGATGCTGGCACTTGGTCTCGTGCCTCACGAGCACTGCTATGAGTTCCACACAACGGTGCGCATGCGACTCAAAGATAGACGAACTTTCGATGCCGTGGGCATTGGCATGGTGGACTCTCCCAATCGTTTGGACTCTTATAACTTCTCACGCAAGGCATCCATCACCAATGCTAGGAAAGCATTGTTTTCCAACTTGGCCATTGTGATTGTGGACGATCAAATACTATTACACATTGTCAATCAATCAATTGATGATCAATGGGAAGCACAACGTGATGGATTAAACAAGAAGATGAGGTTGGAAGATGCTCCATTCGATCCATTCGATCCAAAGCTCAATGAAGAGTTCCATCAAATTCAAGAGGCCAAATTATTGGAACAACAACAACTTCAACAACAACAAATGTTGTTGGAGCAAGAGCAACTGCAGGCGCAGGTACAAGTACCTGATCAAATGCAACAATAATAATAATAGCCATAATATTTGTACATACAAATCATTGGCATCCAATGCCAGAGTTTATCATCAACTTCTTGATCTCTTCAAAGGCCAACAATGTAATCGATGAGTTTGGAATGACCTTCATTGTGTTTGGTAACACTCCGCGATAGAATCCATATATTCCCTCAGACCTGGATATGACAACAACATTGATCAGTCAGTAATCTCGCTCGCTCAATCATTCAATCGATCAATCAATCAATCAAATAACATACCTATAAATCTTTCTGGCGACATCGAGCGTGCCAGTGTATACAACTTTGTCCTTGCCTGGGATATTCCTCTCGTCTTGGAGACGAGTCTTGATCACTTGGAAGGGATAAAGCGATGTGCTGGCCAGGAACTTGGATAGACAGCCAGCGGCGAAGATCTCTGTTTTGGTCAGCTCGCCAAGGGGCTTGCCGCCAGCACGTCGACAAAAGAATTGTTTGATCTCGTCGTATGTGGACATCTGGATGCCACCGTGGAAGGTCAGCCAGAGACCTGGCACGACACCCTTGTACAAGCCAAAGAATCCCTCGCCCGTCACTGTCTTTCTCAGACCGTCGATGAAGCCAGTGTAGTAGCTGGGCGAGCCTGGCGTCTGCAGCTGCATCCTGGTCTTGATCAGGAAGATTGGATTGGTGATGAACACCTGCGACATGCCGGCGGCCACACCCGCGCCGAAGCCCATGTATATTGGCAGTGTCTCTGTGCCCGTCTGCTTCTTGAGCATGTTCTTGAAGGTCTCGTAGAAGTGCATGTAGACGCCCCATGCCACACTGTTTGCAATGACAGTGGGTCCGATGCCTCTCCAAAATTGGGAAGGTCCTTCATTACGAAGCACTGTGAAGAATGTACCAATGAGGCCTGGTCTAGGTGCTGCCACTGTACCTGTTGCCGCATAACCAGAGCCTTGCAATCTAACCTTCAACATATCAAATGGTTGCAATACAGCAATTGATACTGTTGAGCCCAATGCAGCTGACACTCCATCAAAGACTGTTTGTTATGTTGTTATACATATGACATTATGTTGTTAGTATGTTATTGAATGAATGGATGTGGTCTCATGGCGAGACTTACATGGTGTCAACTTCTTTGGTGGGACTGTTGCGGGGCCTGATGGACCCTTCTGATCAGTCTCTGTCATGTTCTGATTGATCAATTATCAAATATATATATATATATATTTTAATACAACAAGAATGATTGATTGATTGACGATGGAATCTTCACTCAAATAGGTTCTGCACCAGTCTAGAATCGATTCGTGAAAGAGACGGAAGTCCCAACAAAAGTTGATAAAACGATGAATTTTTACACTTTTTGGGAATGTTGCACCTATTTCACTCGTGTCATCTCAATTCACTTCATTCACTTTATCACTATCAACAACCTTGTTATACATACAGATAGATATATTATATACAGATGGCTACACCATTCATCATTGGTCTAGCTGTTGCTGGAGCTGCTTACGCTACACGTGGTGCTATTAGAATAGCATCAAAGATCAAAGCTGATCCTCGTTCAATATTCAATGCTGGTGGATCTAGCGCTACAGCAATGGGTAGTTTCACCGAAGGCTTTGCAACAAAGATGAACAAGAAGGAAGCTGCTGCTGTACTTGGTATTGAGTATGTACCATAACATTCACATTCATATTCAATCAATCAACAACATTAATGATTGACTAATACAATCAACCAACAGGGAGTCTGCTGATGAGAAGACTATAAAGGAGAAGCATAAGAAGCTGATGATTAGGAATCATCCAGATAAGGGTGGATCATCATACCTGGCGACCAAGGTTAATGAAGCTAAGAACGTCATGCTTGGAAGACAATCATCACAGTAACAACGCTCGTTGACAACAACGAACACTCTCGAAACACACACAAGTACTCTACACTCTCTCAATGTCAGAACGACTGGCAAGCGACATATACACAGGAGCTCCAATCAATCATTCAATATATGGCCGGTCATCGCTGCCTTTGTATATTTATCAACATCAACACCATCAACTTCAACATCATTATAACGAGGCGAATAATACCAGACGACTGGTTGATCGTCTTGTCGAACAGTCCTTATAGTTGTCAGTCAGTCAGTCAGATCATCAAGATGTGCTATGGCAACCAACAACAACCAAACACCGCGTGCGCCAAACAATGTCACAATGCCAATGTCCAACTTCATTGTCAATGTCAATGTCAATAAACCATTATAGGAGCTCCCAAATCAATCATCCATCCAACCATGTTCAATGTACAATGCAGAATGATATATTCATTAACCATTAACCTCCATGCAGAGTCGATATGAAAGAGATTGTATCGCCATCCTCGACCACATAATCGATGCCACCGTCCAGCTCCCAATCCGCGTCGTTGATCAGAACAAGTATACCTGGTCGACTAAAGTAGTAGTGATGGTTAATGAGGTGACCAACAATCATAACCTTTCAACTCTGTTGACCCAACATACACAGTTCCATTATCTACAAATAACTCTGGTCTCTCCTTTACATGATTGTCACGCATCCAATGTACCAGCTCCTTCAAAGGTATAGTATCACGGCCATTCAACTCATAACTATGATTCTTCTTGTTTGAGAACAGTATCTCCAATCCTCCACTGACATTGATTATGATTGAATATGATTGAGTATGATTGATTGATCGTTCAAAGATGTGAGTTCAAAGGTCCACTCACTCGCTCGCTCATTCATCAACATCATCATGGTATGTATTATACACACCTTAACTCTATATTAACAATCATTGTTCAACTTATCTATATATACATGTATGTCTCGAGACCAATCGTCTCAACATCAAACTGTGTGAGGGTATGTCTGTGAGGGTATCTGACTCTCATTCAAACCCAAATTGTTGTAACGATACTAAACGTTGAAGATTGAACGAATGGGATTTTGTATTTTAATTTAATTTTTAAAAATCAAAGTGTGAGTGAAAAGGTCTGAGGCGTCTTGATGACACTCGCTTGCAAGACGATACTTACAAACACTTTTGGTCGCGACCTCGTACACAGCAGTATACACAGCCATCAACCATGAAGAGAAACCCAAGTATGTGTTCAACTCTATACTATACTACTCTCATATCATCACATCATCAGCATCGATCATCGCGATATTGGATACACTTATCAAGTCAACTTCATTGGATTGATTGAATGATTGAATCAAGGATATCGGATACGAGATGGATGGATGTCAAAGATGGATGATGAAGATGGTGATGATGAAGTAGATGATAAAGATACAAAGAGAGGATAATCGGATACTAACATTCACATCTAATCTCAAACTTCAATAGCTGTCAGCTCCTCCCGCAGAAAGTCCAGAAAGGCCCACTTCACCGCCTCCTCTGGCGAGAGAAGAATTCGCATGAGCGCTCCATTGTCGAAGGAACTCCGTACCAAGTACAACGTCAGATCTGTCCCAATCAGAAAGGACGATGAGGTCCGTGTTGTCTCTGGTGACCACAAGGATCACTCCGGAAAGGTCGTTGCCTGCTACAGAAAGAAATACGTCATCCACATTGACAAGCTCACTGTCACCAAGGCCAACGGTAAGCATCCACATAAGCAGCAATAGCGAACACAAGCAGCAACATACAATCGATCATGTGATGTGAGGATACAAAGGAAGAACAATAATGACTTACATATCTCGATCATAATCATTCAAACTTAAACAGGAAACTCTGTCCCAGTTGGTGTCGATGCTTCAAAGGTTGTCATCACCACTTTGAAGTTGGACAAGGACCGTAAGAACTTGTTGGAGCGCAAGAACCGTTCCAAGGAGTCCGACAAGGGAAAGATCAGCAAGAGCGAGGTTAACTCCGCTGATGTCAACTAAACAGAGTCTTTATGGGATACTAGTGAATAAACGGCTGTTGCAAATCAAACCAACCATTTGTCATTCATCTATGTCTTGTGTCGACGCTGTTGCCACTTGGCACAACTACAAGTTAAGTTAAGTGAAGATAAGTTAAGTATGTTTATTATTTGATTGATTGATTGACTGATTGAGCGTCACATCAGTCTTAGAGGACATCTTCATCATCTTCTTCATCATTGTCAGAGTCGTGGTCAATTTCAATGTTGGCAATACGATTGCCAATGTCACTGAGGTCCACCTTGGTGGAGGCGGTGGAGGTGGTCGATGTGGTGGAGGTCGAGCTGGCTCTTGTAGTGGGCTTGGCTCGTGCTCCAAGCAATGAGTTCAGGTTCTTTTGTTGTTGTGACATCTCAACTGCTGGTGCACTCTTCATATCCTTCTTGGACAATGCCTGTCCATAGTCAAGACCCTGTACTTTGTTATCGATGGCGGAACCCTCATAAACAATCACTTGTTGATGGTTAGCAATGATTGGATGGATAGTGGATGGATGGATGGTACATACAATAATAGTTTGATTGAGAGGCTACGACTTGAGTGACCTTCTTGGTCAAGATGAATGGATCGTCAAACTTCAGCTTGGTTGGGTTCCACATGGCCTCAGTTGCCACCTTGTAGTCAGCTCCGAATGTGTATATGTCATTTTGTTCAGCTGGGAAGAAGGGAAGAGAGTGTCAGCAAGGATGGAATATTCCATACCATGAATGAATGAAAGAGTGCGAAGAGGCAACAACAACAACATACCAAGTACAATGTTATAATATCCACTCTGTGATATCTGTTGAACATTACGTATTGGTGTGCCGGATGAAGAAAGCAACTCTGGTGTCATCTTTGGTGCAAAGTAGTGTCCCCAAACGTAACAGTCATTGTCCGTGGTGATGGCGGCAGAGCTGTTCATTCCACAGGAGATCGATGTTATCTTGTATGGCTGCAGTGAATCAATATGTATAGGCGAATGTCTTGTCTCCTTGACGCCATGGCCAAGCTGTCCATCCTCACCTCTTCCCCATGCGAATATACTTCCATTCTCTGTGGCATGCGTGGAGTAGGTATTAGTGTTGGTCAATTGTCCATCATCAATCAATCAACATACGCAACAAGGCAACAGTGTGCTCATCTCCACAAGCAATCTGCTTGATCTTGTAGGTGAGGAATGTGGCACAGTCGACTGACACTGGCTCATACTTGAACGTGGTGATCTTCTTGACGACAATGAAGCTTCCAATGCCCAAAAGATCGCCTCTGCCCCATGCAAATAGGTTTCCAAGCTCTGTACAAACACAAGGGATCATCATTGTTAGGAATTGTAATCGATCGGGAATAACCAAACAATCATACATACCATCAACTGCAACTGAATGTCTGTTACCAGTGGCGTAGAGAGTGACCTTCTTGTTGGACAGTGCTGGCACTGGGTTGGGAGTGTACTTGTTCTCATCGCTCGAGGTTCCATTGAGGTCGCCCTTGCCACTGATCAATAGCTCTCCCTTATCCGAAAGGAATGTTGTATGATATGCTCCAGCGAATACATGCTTCGCCTTGCTGACCTTGGTGTTTGTATTCTGCAATGCACTGTCTGCGCTGCTGGCATTCATCGAACCCAACTGACCAAACTTGTTCGAGCCTGTATAGTATAGCTTGCCATCCTCTGTTGAACAATGTATAGGTCAGTGAATGAACGAATGAATAAGAGATGGATAACATACTGGATACAAAGTAGATGTGATCGGCACCAGCAGCAACATATGCGACGTTGAGGGGATATGAGCAGGGTAGTCCAGTGGGAGTCTTGAGTTGGACAACAGGCTTGGCACCCAACGCCATTTGATTCTCTTGGTTACTACCAATGGCTACGACGAAGCCACCCTTTATATGATTAGAGTCCAATGGTTGAACTACATATGTTATCTTCTCCTTATCAGTGACCTTATCCTTTACATTATCGACCTTATCCTTAACATTGGTTGCAAGGCTTGATGTTGTGGCTTTGAGCTTCTTGAACATTATGCTAGTTTGTTTGGTTGATTCGATTGTTGTTCAAACTTATAAGTGATTATTTAGTTATATTAGTTAGTGTTGAAGTTGTAAGCATTGAATAATAAATGAAACTTTGAATTATCATCATGATGAGTGGTCGAGTCGGGACACACCAAACCAGGGAATGAAAGAATGAAACACAAACAACATGAAGGAGCTGTTGTAACCCAGATGGTGTTCGGCAAAACAACAAGAGTGAAGTCTAAGATTGAATTGAATGAATGTGACCTGAGATACATACAACAGAATTAGGTACTTAGGCTTGCAATTGATCAACTTGTAAACAGTATGTCACAGATCAGAACTTCATATGCATATCACCAGACTCATGAACCGGATGAATAATAATGTAATATTGACAAAGTGTGAATATCAAGTAAACTACATCGATCGATCAATCAATCAATCTATCAATCTATTATCTGACGTCATTCTGTCACACCCCTTTTTATTTGATGAATGGGTTGTAGTGTAGTAGCCAATCCATTCAATGGTGATTGGAGGGTTATCCCTTTACATTCATTCGCAGGACAAACTATCAAACAATGACTTGAAGTTGAATTTGCCGGCCCATTAATTTATAATGTTTGTAAGATGTAACATCAAACACTCTTTTGTTATCACTTAATCTATGTAGACTCGGTAGATTATCTCTTGTACAACTCATATATATAGTAATAATATATGAGTAGTACTAAAAGTATAAATAATGAATGTTCACCATTGATTGGTCAAACATTTATTATACTACTACTAATTGGGTAATCAAACAATTTAATAATGTTGTACAGTAAGTATAATAATGGTATTTGAATTATAATTCAATTAATATACTAATTAATATATAATATTCCAGAATCCATTTCCAACCTCTCGGGATTCACCTCCAAGAATCAATTGAGCATCAATGGTAGCCAAGTTCAAGGATCAAATAATAATGGCGTATTTGTTCAAACATCCAACTGTATTAGTGCCCTTTTAACATTGTCAGGTAGTGGAGATATATCCCTTCTTGGTCTTACCATATTGTCTGGTCAAGGTTACATCTCCATTGGTTAATCAATCATTATCTTGGTACCAGGTTGAAAATATCTCCTACTTATGAACATTATTCAATTAAAAGTTGTTTCAAACTCACTTTGTTTGATTGTTCATCAAATGAATGAATGAACGAATTGAGTTAACTTGCTTGAGATAATATTTATATAATGGATAGAGACAGGAGCAGAGATAGAGATAGACGATCCGACAGAGGTGGTGGAGGTGGAAGTGGAGGTGGTAGAGATGACTACAGAGGAGATAGAGATAGAGATAGAGGTGATAGATACAGAGACGGTGGTGATAAAGATAGAGACATAGATAGAGGTAGAGATAGAAGATATGATGATAGAGATAGAGACAGGAATAGGAGATATGACGATAGAGATAGAGATAGAGATAGAGACAGAGATAGAGATAGAGATTACAAAGATAGAGAATATAGAGATATCAATAGAAGATATGATGAAAGAGATAGACGAGATGGTGACAGGAGAGATAGTGATGTCAGACCACCTGTTGTGATCAATGGTAGTGGTGGAAAAGATAGAGATAGAGATAGTAGGGATAGAAAAGACAACAACAACAAGGACATTCAATCAACAACTACAACATCATCATCATCGTCTCGACCATCAAACAACATCTACTTTGAAAGAGATCAAAGAGGAAGAAGTAGAAGTAGAAGTAAAAGTCCAACAGGTGGTCCTGCTGCAAGAGGTGGTGATGCGTCACGTCATTACAACAAGTCGGGTGGAGGCGGAGGAAGTGGAGGTGGAGGCGGTGGATACAGAGACAAGCCATCTGAATCATTCCTCCAACATAGAAGACAAAAGAGAGACGAAGCATCATGTAGTCCTGTGTTTGCCAGATCACCATCGCCACCAAAGATCAGGAAGTCATCGCCAAGTCCATCGTCCAAGGACAGAGGTGGAAGTTCCAAGAGCAAGAGAGACAATGACGATGACAAGAAACGACGATCAAGAGACAGGTCAGACTCTCCATCAGAGTCCAGCAGCAAGAAGAGGAAGTCAAAGTCAAAGAAGAAGAGCAGCAAGAAGAGGAGAAGTTCATCAATCTCAAGCGACGACGATTCATCATCAGACGACTACAGTGACAGCAGCAGCAGTAGTAGCGAGGACGAGAGAAGGAAGAAAAAGAAGAAGAAGCACTCCAAGAAGAAGAGTAAGAAGAGACACGCCTCGAGCGATGAGGAGGACGACGCCACGATGTGGGAGGAGAAGGCAGAGGAGCAGCCACTGATGGACACTGAGGTGGGCCCACGACCACTGCCCCAGGCTCAAGTCGGAAGCTATGGAGGCGCAATGATGCCCGGTGAGGCAGATGCCATCGCCTCGTTCGTCCAACAAAACAAGCGTATCCCTCGAAGAGGTGAGGTCGGTCTGTCCAGTGACCAAATCGCCACCTTTGAGGAAGCTGGCTACGTGATGAGTGGCTCGCGACACAAGAGAATGAATGCCATCCGTATGCGAAAGGAAGGTCAAGTGTACAGTGCCGAGGAGAAGCGTCAGTTTGTCATGATGAACCGTGAGGAGAAGGCCAAGAAGGAGAACAGGCTACTGTCTGACTTTAGACAGCTCGTCAGTTCCAAGATACAAGAGAGTGAGGACAAGTAAGTAATAGGAATAGTAATAATAATACTGCTACTACTACTTGTATCCGTGGACATACACCGCTTGGAACATTGACATGTAATGTAATGTGAGGTGATCAGATGGTACAAGTCCAGCATCTTTCCGTTACAATCCAGTCCCTACCATTCAAACCAGGAACCCAGATACCACCGGACTTGGAAGACTCTTCCGCCCCCTCGAGTCGATCACCCACAACATACATGTGTATTTAAGGAATAAATGATACCTACATGAATGGGCAAGGCCTTGCCCACCTGTGACCAAGCAAGACATCATCCACAATACTAATCTATGTTGGTCAAACAAACACACTTTCAAGTTGCTTGATATTCGGCATTTGCTCCGATTGATCAATCCCAATTCATATCTCTGTGAATGTGTGTGTTGAGTTCCACAGCGGCCTTGATGTAATGGGCTTTGATCATTTCAGATGGCACTGGGTGACCTTGATGGTGGTGGAAGGTAGTGCACTGAATGCTTGAATGATTGCGAGCATCAACGTGAGTTGATTCAAACAAAGGGGCATGCACATGAATGAGTGGATAAACCTTGGACTATCTCCTGTGAGGGACTGTTTCATTATTGAGCCTCTAGATACCTCCATTTTATCCATTTTATTTAATGTGGTAAGTCCTGTCCCTCCCTATCCTATCCTACATCCTACCCCTCTTTCTTCTCCATACACATCATATCCAGGAACATGCAAGCAAGCAAGGAGCTGTTTAAATCTATTCTTCATCATTGTTGTTGGACAAGGATAACAATCACTTCACTCTAAAGTCAACAACTAACATCAACAGTCACATAATCACTCATCAATCATCAATCAACCAAACATATTATAAACAATCTATATTGACCATACTTGTAGGGTCACTTTGATTGCTTGTTTGTGTTGTTTTGTTGTCTTTGCATTTGCAAAGTTGTAATACAAGACACAACAACAACAATAGCATAAACACCAAAGAACGACCCAACTCGTAGCCAAACAAATCGATTGGGAGACACTAGATCAGATCTAATCAAACCATTATCGATTCGTGAGCAGCATCAACACACCTGGACATTAAACATTAGGAGTGAAACAAGGAACAAGTGCCTACTCTCTCTGCCAACACTGCCAACAATATCGCGACCCGACCTGACCAAAAGGCTAAACGCCAGCCAGCAGCCCCAATCCAATCCAAAGACGGAGACATGTATGTATCTTATTTTGATCGCCGACAATGATGAACACGGTGTTGGCCCAGACAGAGGCTACATCCAACAACACAACCAGCAACACTGCCATCCACTTTACACTTTACCATACTTCCGGTATCTTCGGGAGACGAGTGTGATGTAGCCATTATGATCACCATCACTATCAATCAACCACACACACACATGCGACCACAATATCAACGTAGTTGACGACCTACCGACCGACTCACATTTCCCAATCATCGATGACTGATGTGAGCAGAGTCGGCTTGGTCCTGTGATTTATTACTCTCTAATTCATGCCGACAAGTGATCATCCATGCCCACACTCACATCACACACACACACTCTAACCCGACATGGTGGAGACACACTCCGCATTTTGATATTTGTTTTTTTTTGATCAAGAGTGTGATTTTTTTTAATATGTTTGCGTGTGTAAACTTTGTATGATGTGCTGGACCATGGTTGCCTCACATGATTGTCAGCCATCACCCAATAGATACTGTTATTATTTGAATAATTTAACATCACAACAAACAAAACTAAACAAGGTTTGACCAACTTGCCGCAAATCGCCCTTGTTGGGGTTCAATCAAATCAATCAATCAATCATTGCAGCCGAGGGCAAACATAACAACAACATCATCAGCAACATAATACATAACATCACTACCATACATACATACATACGTCCAACAATCAAACAAACATTTAAATATTATTATATATCTACGTACGGCAAAGCATACCCAACAACACGTAAATACCAAGACAAGAACAACCAGATAGCTCGTCATCGACTCTTTGTGACTTTGGATGTGTGCATGTGGTAGACTCGCGAGTTTGTATTGTGCCATTTCCCCAAGGGTGCGATTCCCAAGGTGTCGTCGACGACGAAGTCAGGGCCATGCATGGCCAACAACGTTGTTGTTGTAGTTTGTAAGGCGGTGATCAGAGATCAGATCCATCCATCCATTCACGCGGCAGACTAGTCTGCAAGTTAGCCAGCCAGGCGTGTCACTTCACAACAACCTAGCCAATATCAATCAAAGTGGTGGGGTTAGTTGTGTTGGGGCACCAATCCACCATGAGCTCGGGCTCGCCCCACACATCTCATTTCAATTAACGCAACACACACAGAGCTCTCAACAACAAACAACAAACAGAACCCTACTGTTGGTTTTTATTTTTTATTTGTGTGAATCTCACTACTCACACAACATCAACGTTTGAAGCCTGGCTTTGGCTTGGCTTGACTTGACTTCCGAGCGAGATTACTTGCATACATTGATGCCAATCGATTGCTTTTTTGTCATTACATTCATTCATTCACACACACACATACATTCATATTGGCATTGTTTAAAAGATAAAGTTAACAACTAGTTAGTTATATTGACACATCATTATCTAATCATCTCATCTTAACAGCCCCGACAGGATAAAGATTAAACTTTGGGTTTAGAAACAGGAGATAGACAGACAGACAGACAGACAGACAGACAAACAGCAGGCAGCAACAACAACGTAGCAGCAGCAGCAATAACAGCGGGCAGCGTAGTAGCAGCCATTTTTCAAAATATATACAATCATATATAGTATAGCAGAACAAATAGAAATAGAGAATGAACTCAACTTCGAATAGAGTGTTGAGAGAGAGCATGATGGGCTCAAATGGTGTGAACAGAGGCGGCGCAGCCGGAGGCTCACCACAAAGCAATGACATGCTATTAAATAGAGTCAGCGACTTGGAGGTAATAACACTCATTCAATCAATCATACATGTTACAGGATCACTCACATCAATCATTCAATCAAATATATTACAGGAGGAGAACTCAAAGTTACAATACAGGATAATGGAATTGGAAGCGATCAATGGACATTTGAAGGAACAGTTGGAGTACTTCCAGACAAAGTTGTTGGAGAAGAGCTTTAATGAGGATAGAGATCTTTCCAATTGTTTGTCGGACATCTACGAGAGTCTGAGCAAGGACAGTCAATTGTTGTCGACATCGCCCGGCAGCGCATCGCAGGCCCACAAGCCACCAACAAACAATCACTCCAACACCAACAAATACATGAACAATAGCAGCAGCATGGGATCGTTGCCAAGCGTCTCCCCGCTTGGCGTGCCCAACAGCGTCACAAAGAAGGCGTCGCTGAGCAGGAGCTCGTCGGACAACTACATTCAGCAGTCGCCCGACACTGCCGACTCGTCGGACACCACACCAGTCGACGAGGCCTCCCTTGCCAAGAACTGGTCGGCCGCAGCGCCCAAGCAGCGCTCCGAGTCGAGGATATCAACTCAGGTCAGCGCGTACACACCACAGAACACACCAACCAACCCTTCGCCATTGACCAACCGTCCAGTCAGCGTCATGCACGCCGCCAACCACCTCGCCTCCTCCACACCTGTATTTACCAACCCATCATCACCAATCCCCTTGTCCTCCTCGGCATCGTCGCTGGCCACCTCCTCGCAACTCGGCACAAGCCCTGTGGTCGTCTCACCCGACGCCTTTGGCTCACATGAGAGCCGTCGCAAGGTGCCACCAATGCCCCTGCCACCCTTGCCCGGTGACAGACGCAGCAAGACCTCACCCTTCCCATCCAACTCACCGGCACCCATGTCCAACCCATCGCTTGTGCGCACAGCATCCGTGGCGCCCAAGCCAATCAGCGTGTCGAGCGGAGGAGGCCGCCCCTCCACCCCCACACTCATGGCGTCCACTGAGGACGAGCAGTTCGAGGAGCCCGAGAACCTGGACGACCCCAACCTGGTGCTGATCAAGAACGAGACCGGCACCTACCTCGTCAAGGGAGGCACGCTCGAGCGTCTGGTGCAGCGTCTGAGCTACGACAAATCACACGACACCGACTTCTCCAGCGCCTTCCTGCTGACCTACCGCTCATTCACCACTCCAGTCGAGTTATTGGACATGCTCATTCAATCCTACAACGTCATCGAGGAGAACGCCTCCATCCCTCCAGCTCTCTACGAGAAGAAGAAGAAGATCGTGCGCATGCGTGTCGTCAACGTCATGAGGACCTGGGTCGACAAGCATTTCCACGACTTTAGCGAGGACCCTACGCTGGTGTCCAAGCTTGACCAATTCGTTGGCAGCCAGATCATTATCGACTTTGAGGCCATCGGCAAGAACATCAAGAAGCTGCTATTCAACGGCCGTCTTGTGCCAATCCCCACATTCAACGACCCGGCGCCCGCATCGATCTCACCCAAGACCAGAGACGCCATGTTCCTCGACCTCGACACAACCGAGATTGCTCGTCAGCTGACACTCATCGAGTCAGAGCTGTACCGCAAGATCGAGTCAAAGGAGTGTCTGGGCCAGAGCTGGAACAAGCCAAACAAGGACGAGCTGGCGCCCAACATTGTCGCGTTCATTCGCCGCTTCAACGCAGTGTCGATCTGGGTTGCCACAGAGATCGTTCGTACCGAGAAGATCAAGGACCGTGTCAGCGTCGTCAAGCGCTTCATCCTCATCGCACAGAAGTGTCGTGACATTGGAAACTTCAATGGCTGCATGGAGATCCTCTCTGGTCTCCAGAACTCGGCCGTCTACCGTCTCACCAAGACCTGGGAGAAGATCGAGTCCAAGCCACTGCTCAAGAATGCCTACGACGAACTCCTCGTCCTAATGGCACAGAAGAACAACTTCAAGGACTACAGAGCTGCACTGCACTCTGTTCATCCTCCATGTATTCCATACCTTGTAAGCATCATCTACATCCTCACAACTTATCACATGATCACTTCACTAACCATCAATCAATCAATCAAACTCATTAGGGTGTATACTTGACTGATCTTACATTTATCGAGGATGGCACCAAGAACACGCTGAACAACAGAGACGATCTGATAAACTTTGAGAAGCGTCGTAGGATATCGGTGGTGATTCGTGAGATTCAGCAGTACCAGCAGACACCGTACAACTTCAACACCGAGGAAATCACACAGCGCTACCTTAAGAATTTGCCAGGTCTCACTGAGAAGGCCTTGTACAAGGCCAGTCAGCTGTGCGAGCCCCGTGAGCAGAGATCGTCTTCGTCAGAGTCTGTGTCTGCCGCACCCGGCACCACACCAAACAGCTTCAAGAAGGAGTTCTCCATCTCGTCATTCATGAGCTCCCTGAAATAGAGACCAGGTCCACACACATTAGGCCAAGGCTGTGGCACCAACAACAGCAGTTTATTCATCATAGATGTCCTCGGGACGTCCTCATGTACGACAGACAACATTTCCTGTCAGTCTGTAGCGAGAGAGATCACCGAGGAGAGATAGCGAGACCTCAAGAGGTCGCATCGCCATGCACATCCTTTTTTTTCCCCATCATCATTGTAATCTTACCAACTTCCACCTTCCGCCATTCATCCACCCAACAACCAACCCAGTCCACAACTCCCTCATACTCAGCAACACACATATACTCATGTATTGTATTATTGCACATCAACATCCTCAACAACTGCCAACCAACAACCAACAACCAACAACAACCCATGTCTATTCTTCTTCCTCCTTGGACACCCAACGGAATTGTCCCAAGCGAGGCCTGGTTTAATWAAGATGGGTAAAGGCCTTCTATCCACAAACATGAAGACTCCATCATTCTTAATCGCCTAATTCTGGCAATCAAAAATCAATCATGGATAGAATCGATACCTCTACCTTTTGTTTGTGGTTGATGTTGTTGTCTTCAAGAGTCTCGGTAATGCATGCCTATATAAGGTGAATACGTATAATATTGACCGAAAAAACCGAAACGAGTGATACAGTTACTATCTGTTACTCGATCACTCAATCTAGCAAAGTCAATAGATCAACTCTCAATCAACAACAGCAGTACTCAGGTGAGTGCCCTGTCACAGATTACAATGGGAGCGGAGTCATTCTTCGCAAGGTATGGCCCGATCAATGATCGTGCGCCACCCTCATCGCAGTCATCATACGACGTGCGAATCTTCTACCCTGGCGCAGCGCTGCTGCCAGAGGACTACATGAAAGGTATGAAGTATAGATCATTATTATATCTTTATATTAATTTAATAATAAATGGTTCGTATATTGATTGGTTCAACAACATAGCATAATAAATAATAACAAATCAATTGGATAACAATACTTGATGTATTTCAACCGAATATCTATAACAATAATCAATGTAAACTGAGAAGACATCTATTTCCGAATGTAAATCATTCCTTTATTTATTGATTTCTCAACCACTTTGAGTATATGTATTGATACTTGTTTGATCAGAGATTGTTTGGTTTATTAATTGATATTTGTTAGTGAGTGAAGTTCATTTATGATGAAAGTCAAAGGTCAAGTTACCTTGGTTTTGTTGATCACACACAACCATCAACAAAGTTCATAATTTATTTAAATTATCTCTTTGACATATATTCATACACATACATATATACACAACAATAGAACACAAAAGTAATATGAGTTCAACAACAACGACAACATCAACTAGTAGTACGACTACTCCAACTATTATACCAGGTGGACCAACTGGTGCACTGGCAGGAGCTCAACAGGGAAAGATAAATACAGCGACAATACCAAACTATAAGAATTGGACCGTTGTCTACCCTCAATATATAAACTCTGAGCTCACGAGAGATCAAGGCAGAAGGACTCCCAAAGACAAGTCTGTAAAGAATCCTCAACTGGAGGAGATTGCAAAGTGTGCTGGTGCCGTTGGTCTGAGCGCTGTTCTCGAGCCACACAAGGGATACCCATCAGACTTCTTCCAGCGAGGACGTGTCAAGATTCAAATGCTCAATGAGCAGAAACAACCATTTGTATCAACCATCACAAACAGTATGTACACATTCATTCATTGATCAATGCATATGCTGTTGCTAACAACAACAACTATCACAAACATTGCGTCAATCAACAACAAACAGAAACAGAGCTGTTGCTATTTCTAGCAGAGAAGATCAACCTTGTTGCACCAAATAGACCTGAGAACTTCAATCCTTTGTGTATGATCCCAACGCTGACTCAACAGCCAGCAGTCAAGAAGGACAAGGAGGACAAGAAGAACAAGAAGAAGGGCAAATAAATCTTGGTGTCGACTCCAAGAAGAAGAAGTCACATATATGTTATCAAACGTATCGATCGATCGATCAGACGACAGACAGGCAGGCAGACATACAGATAATATATATATATTTGATAAGATTGATGATGATGACGGACTTGTCATGGCAGCTTAAGAGGTGATTTGAGCCATCCACGTTCGAGTAGATGTGGTTCCAGTATCCAATAGACACCGAATGATAGAGTTGATGCACCGATCAATGTAAGGAATCCTTTGCTCTCTGGATGACTCTTGCGTATCATCAATGAATAGATGCCTGATGCACCGATTATCGTGCCACTCATAGCATGGCATGTCTTGCACTCTCCAATATCCTTGTCCTTGTATGGTTGTAGTTGTTGCTGCAGTTGTGATTGTTGTTTCGGTTCCTTCAATATATGCTGTGGCAGGTCATCATCATCGATTGTTGACTTGTCGTTATTATTATTATTATTGTTGTTCATGCTCTTAAGTCTTCTTCGTCCTATGTTGTCTGGTGGTGGCTACACCCTACTATCTCATATATTGGATACAGATACAGATACACAATTGTAGAGATAAATACGTATTGGTGTGTGTTTATATGTTTGTGGTGGGCGAGACAGAATGAATCACACACACACTGGCACATAAATCGGAGTTGAACTTGACACGACATCCAGTTGTCATTGCCATTTATATCTTTATAACTGGATCTGTATCTTTATGAAATGAAAAGGTGTACCTACCTCATCAATGAATGAATGTATCTAAGTTAGATGTTTGATGTTTGATTTTGGACATGGAGACTTAGAGGTAGACAGAGATATTATATAGTTATAAAGAATAGATAGATATAAAGATAGAGATATATAATAATATGATCTCATCTTGTTATAGACAGAGATGTATTTGTATAATAGCATCAATATTGTTGATTGTCATAGTCACTTTACCACATTGTATATACTCAACCAAGATAGATGTTGAGTTTAGGAGTAGGAAACTAGAGTTGATACATCTGGGGTCAACATCAAAGAATGACAAGAACATCAATAATAGACAGAGAATGGTCAATCCAAGTTTGGAAATGGATACAATGTACAATATAGTAGAGCCACAATCACAACCAACAACAGTCAACTTATGGATATACTTCAAGGATAAAGGTCCAGGTCGTATACCTTCAACATCAACGACGACACAATACTTTGATTATGAAGTGTACCAAGAATATATCGATCAAGTTATCAATTCCCAACAACAATCAGTCTTACTAGTTAGACATAAATCAAAGTGGTTGAATGCAATATCGTTGTCAATGAATGTAGATCAGTCATTGTCACATGATCAACAACAACTTCAGGTCCACAATGTATATCAGTCGATCAAGAATATCAATTCAGTGTTGAAGGTGTCAGAGGTCAATCATCTTACATATCACGATCAAGATCACGTCAATAATGTTAATGGATTTGGTGATGGTGGAGCAGACATGGATAGAAGAAACTCATTTGTCGATGACTTGCAATCCCACCTAATCGATGGTATAGAGTATGGACGTTCATATCAAAAGTTACAACAAATTGGAGTTATTCAAGCACATCAGAATGGATACAGTGGCAAGGGTGTCAACATACTAGTCATTGACAGTGGATTCCTAAAGGATCATGAGAGTATCAAGAGCTGCAACATTATAGCTGAGAAAGACTTTATCAACAACACTGGAAACACTCAAGGTCAACTTGGAGGTATGATCACGGTATCTCGATTGATTAATCGATTTATTAACTTGTTTGACTATATAGATGTTCAAAATAGACATGGGACCAATGTACTTTCCAACATTGGTGGATGGATGCCTGGATCAATCATTGGTGTGGCACACAAGGCCAACTATATACTCGCCAAAACGGTAACATTATGCCTCAATCATTCCATCTATCCTTCCATAAGACGTTCCATTGAACCATGTTGATATACCCTACCATTCAATTAATCAATCAAACAACATAGATTTACTAACAATGTTAATACTTAGGAGATTATTGATAAGGAAGTACCTGTTGAAGAGGACTACCTTATATCAGCTTTGGAATGGGGACATTCACAAGGTGCTCGTGTCGCCTCAATCTCACTTGGATATAGTGCTTGGTTCAAGTATTGGGAGGTGGATGGAACATCTTCAATATCAAAGGCTGTGGACATTGCACATCAGAAGGGAATGTTGGTTGTGGTATCAAGTGGAAACAATGGGGTGAGTGGAATCACACCTCCATCAGACTGTCGTGAATGTATATCAGTGGGAGCTGTGGACAACTTTGATGTTATTGCCACATTTAGTTCGATTGGACCTACAGCAGATGGTCGTCGCAAACCAGAGGTAGTTGGTCCAGGAATGCTCATATACTCTGCAGCTGCAAGTTCACCATCTTCATATGAGTTTGTCAGTGGCACTAGTATATCTACACCATTGATTGCTGGTTCAGCTGCACTAGTAATGGAGGCACATCCTGATTGGACACCATCAATGGTTCGAGAGGCATTGATATCAACAGCATCATCAATCTCATCACCAGACAATTATAAAGGATATGGAGCAATCAATGTATGGGCTGCAATCAACTACCAACCAAATCAATGCACTACTCAATGTTCAGGTCTATGTATCAATGGTACATGTACATGTACAGATAAAGATACATGTAGTGTCAATGGTATGTACCACTGTATCAATCCATCATCTCATCAATCAATCAATAATTGATACTAATATTTATATCTCCAGTCGTGTGTGGATCAGTTTGCCAAGAGAACAGTGGAGAATGTGATCCAAACAATTGTTACAGGTGCAAGAATCCTATTGATATATCACACAAAGAGAGACAAAGATCAAAGTGTGGAGGTATGTGTAACTAGTTGCAAACCAATCCATCAATCAATCATTTCCATGTTACTAACATCTATCTAGATTCAATGCTCGAGGACCCAAGAGCCAATTCTGGAATACGATCACCAAGTTCCAATCCATTTTTAATTGTCAGTTTCACTCTACTCTGTATTCTAACTAGTTCAATATTGGTATCATAATTATCATATTTAATATTAAAATACTGCCCCAGGGAATTGTTCCAATATATGAAAATTGATTGATTGTTGAAGTTCCATTAAGAATGAAATTGGAAAGTGAGTGGTCAAAAGAAATTATTTTAATGAATTGGGGGTTGGTTGAGTGGGGTGAGTTGAATGAATCAAGTGAAACATCTCTCACTCACTCAACCACCTTGCAAGTTGTTCAACAAAGGCGCCATCACAACATAACAAAACAATCAAGCAACCAACATCATCATCAATCTATCCCCTCACATCTCATATAATATCATATCATCATCAGTACTGTACAGAAGAGGCGCCCCAATTAATTCAAACAAATTGGTACATTACAATACATTAATATTTAAACAACAATAACAGTCAGTTTCAATCAATCAGGGTCACCTGTTTAGTCAGTTAAGGTACATATCATAGCATCACGTTATCTCAGGTCAGACACGCCCACCGGGGAGCTGAACTATCAACGAAACACCATCTACACCAAATCATCATCATCAACATATATATTAATATATTATAAATAGATTGCAACAATTGGATCGTGGATTGATTGTTTGATTGATTGATTGATTGATTGAACATCAACCATCATCCATCATCCATCTATTAATTCGATATCCCTTTTGTACCAATCACGGTAGAGGGACAGCTAGGCCTACAGGTCCTTGCTCTTTGTACAAGTATGTGTACATATTATTTATTTGTTGTTTATTGTGCATATTATAATTATTATTGATGTGTAGACGATAGCGATTGTTGAGTACATTCATTCATCCATTCACATGTCCACATTGTTGTTGACTGGTCAGCCACACATGCCCATCAACTATTCAATCATTCATTCAATCAATTTGACCTCATACTCATACTCTCATACTTATAATCATATCATACAGACACAGAATCGAAACGACGACGATAACGATATCGACACCGAAGAATACATAACCGACATATATATTATAAACATATCAATCACAATCACAAGAGGTTGGGCATCATATACATACATAGATACATAGATAGATTACATAGATTACATAGATAGATAGATACATTGGATACATCAACGCATATGAATGAATCCAGTCACTACGTCTCCATTGCAAGCACCGGCGGCATCATATCAACATCAGCAGTTTCCTCACGCACTGCAGCAGCAGCATCAACAACACACACTGGCACTCGGTCAACAGAGCAATAGTACACAGCAGACTGCATCGCCGCCTCAGTCATCTCAGTCGTCATCATCACTGGCAGTCAATGGATCGGCAGCACCCAATGCCACCGACTACAATCAGCAATATCAACAGATGCTTCATATGCAGCAGCAGCATCAACAGCAACAGCAACAGCAACCTCAGCAGACTGAGTCTCCACCAATGATGATCTCAATGCAGCAGCAGCAACAGCAGCAACCTCAACAGACACAGCACCAGCCGCAGCAGCAGTCATCATACATGATGGGTCCCATTGAGAATCAGATCAATCAGTTCCAGCAACAACAACAACAGCAGCAACAGCAACAGCAGCAACCCCCGACGACGCCGACTACACAACAACAAACTCAACAAACACAGCAGCAGCAACAGCAGCAGATCCAACAACAGCAGTTACAACAGCAGCAACAAACAGCAGCCAAACAACATCATATGATTCAACAGCAGATGCTAATGAGCAAGATGGCACCTCCTCCTGCGCAGCAGCAACAACATCAACAACAACAACAACAACAACAACAGCAACCAACACAGCAGCAGCAGCCTGTTGGGCAGCCGATGCCTCAGACTCCGCCTATCTCCTCACCCATAATGGTACGCACACAGCAGCCACAATATCAATATGCCGAGGCGGCCACTGGGCAGCTACACCAACAACAGCTGATACAACAGCAACAACAACTGCCGCAGCAGCAGCAGCAACAGCAGCCGCAACAGCCAGGGATGGGCGTGCCACAGCAGCCAACTGGAGTGGTGCAGCAGCAGTCTACACCACAACAACAACAACCTGTAAATCCACAGCAACAACAACAACAGCAGCCACAACAGCAAAAGATACCCATATTAACAAAAGAGAAGTACATTGAAATATACCAAGTAAGTAGTTCAATGGCGAGGCATCGACTCCAAGTCAATCACGATCACTCACTCACTCACAATCAATCACAACAATAGCGCCTGGATAACTATCACAACACTGCATATGACTTCAACGATAAAGCTTATCAAAACTGCGTGTACTTGGTGGTCAAGAATCGACCTTCACTTCAGCTGTCAAGTCAGGAGACAGAACTGATCAACAGAGTCAATACAGTGCTGAAGAGGACCTTCCCAAAGAGTGCCCAGACGGTCAAGTCGCCTGGCATGCCCTCACAGCAACAACAGCCACAGCAACCAGGACAACTACCACGCGTCGTACTGACGCAAGAGCAAATCGACCTGCTAAAGCTACAGCTCAAGGCATTCTCATACATCTCCACATGGATCGAGCAGACGCAGAAGGGATTGCCGACCGAGCCCATTGCGCCCGAGCTCATGGCCCTGCTCAACGTGTCCAAGAGCAAGTTGCTGGCGTCATTTCCCAAACCCAACAGCGTCACACAACCAACATCAGCAACGGCGGTCGCTACAGGTGGTGTTGTGTCACCCTCTGCGCAATCCGTGAACGCCTCTGCACACCCAACGGCGATGTATATGTCACAACCAATGCCCATGGGCGTCGCACCCGGCAGCGCGCCAGCCACACCCGGAGGCCTGTTGATATCCTCCCCTCCTGTAATATCAGTATCGATGCAGCAACAGCAACAACAAGTCGTTGCCGCGCCACCACCCATCCAGATACAGGCACCTCCACCACCCCCACAGCCACAATACGTTCTGCCACCCGTCGAGTCCCTGAAGCCTGCGCCAGTCGACTTTATGACGCTCAAAGAGTCTGAAGAGAGCGCGATCAAGAGTCGCATGAGCCGCAGGATCATCGACGTTAGGGAGCTACTATTGACGTGCACCGACGACACACTTCGCCTGCAGCTGACTGTCGAGCTCAAGCAGCTGACACTGTTTGACCTGCAGCGCAAGGTGCGCACAGAGATGCTTGAGTACGCCCTCGAGAACAATGTGGGCGCCAGCTCGAGCAAGGTGGGCGGCACTGGCCACTCGTCTGCCAACAAGGTGAAGAAGCCGTCGCGCGATGCGACGCGCACCAAGCAGCAACAACAGGAGGAAGTGGAGAAGACACGTTTCCAAACATTCATCTCGTCCGTCCTGCAACATGGCAAGGACTTCAAGGAGTACCACGCCAACAAGATGGTCAAGGTCAAGAAGGTATCGAAGCGCGTGACCAACTACTTTGTGCAGCTGGAGAAGCGCGAGCAACAACAGCGTGAGCGTGAGGAGCGTGAGCGTCTGCGTGCGCTCAAGACCAACGATGAGAGCAAGTACCTCAAGCTGCTGGAGCAGACCAAGAACCAGCGTCTGCGTGAGCTCTTTGATCAGACCAACGAATTCCTCGACAAGATCTCACATCTCATTCAGAAGGAGAAGATGACCACGACCGAGGAGGTCGAGCCTGAGGTTGGCGCCGAGCCCCTATCACCCAAGACCGGTACCACACAGTCTGCGCCACTTGTCAGCAAGGCGCACTCTTACTACTCAAAGGCTCACTCGATTGTGGAGGAGATCCCCGATCAACCCCTGCTGCTAGAAGGTGGCCAACTGAAACCCTATCAGATGCAGGGTCTGCAGTGGCTCGTATCACTCTACAACAACAAGCTCAATGGTATTCTGGCAGATGAGATGGGTCTGGGCAAGACAATCCAGACCATCGCACTGGTAACCTATCTGATGGAGAAGAAGAGCAACAAGGGCCCTTACCTGGTCATTGTGCCACTGTCCACACTGTCCAACTGGGGCCAGGAGTTCACAAAGTGGGCGCCCAAGGTGCAGAAGATCCTCTACACTGGCAAGAAGGAGGTGCGCAAGGCTATCTACGAGCATCACATTGCCCCCTCGACATTCAACGTGCTGGTCACCACCTACGAGTACATCATCAAGGACAAGAACATGCTGGCCAAGGTCAAGTGGGCCTACATGATTGTGGACGAGGGTCATCGTATGAAAAACTATAGTAGTAAGCTGGCCGTCACCCTTGGCAGTTTCTACTCCAGTCGATACAGACTATTGCTCACTGGTACACCTTTGCAGAACTCGCTGCCCGAGCTGTGGGCCCTCCTCAACTTCCTGCTGCCAAACATCTTTGACAGTGTTGACGACTTTGAGCAGTGGTTCAACGCACCATTCGCGGCCACTGGCGAGAAGCTCGAGATGAACGAAGAGGAACAACTTCTGATCATCCAGCGTCTGCACAAGGTGCTGCGTCCATTCCTCCTGCGACGTCTCAAGACCGAAGTGGAGTCACAGCTGCCCGACAAGGTGGAGAAGGTGATCAAGTGTGAGATGTCTGCATTCCAAACCAAGATGTACAACCTCATTCGCACCAAGGGTATTGCGCAGTTCCAAACTGGCTCAGGCCAGGATGGCGGACCCAGGATCTCCAAGGGCCTCAAGAACACCCTCGTACAACTGCGAAAGATCTGCAACCATCCATACCTCTTCTACGACGACGAGTATCCCATTGACGAGATGATGATCCGTAGTGCTGGCAAGTTTGACCTGCTAGACCGCGTGCTGCCCAAGCTCAAGGCATCGGGCCATCGTGTGCTCATCTTCTCCCAGATGACACATTTGATCGACGTCCTCGAACAGTTCTTCTACTACAAAGGCTACAAGTATCTGCGTCTGGACGGTTCGACCAAGTCCGAGGAGAGAGGACCACTGCTAAACCTCTTCAATGCAGAGAACAGCGAGTACTTTATCTTTGTGCTGAGTACAAGGGCCGGAGGTCTGGGACTCAACTTGCAGACTGCCGACACAGTCATCATCTTTGACAGTGATTGGAACCCTCAGATGGATCTACAGGCTCAGGACAGAGCGCATAGAATCGGTCAGAAGCAGGTGGTGAAGGTGCTGAGACTGGTCACGTTCAACTCGGTCGAGGAAAAGATCTTGGCGCGTGCCAACTTCAAGAAGGAGCTCGACAGGAAGATCATTCAGGCCGGTCAGTTCAACAACAAGTCCAATCGCAACGATCGTCGCCAGATGCTCGAGTTCCTCATGACACAGGACGAGACCGCCGAGATGGAGCGTCAGAGCGTGCCGAGCGACCAACAGATCAACGAGATGATCTCTAGGACACCTGAGGAGGTGGAGCTGTTTGAGAAGATGGACCGCGATCGTGGCGAGCTCGAGGCCAAGCAATGGAAAGAGGCGGGCAAGAAGGGTGAGCCACACCGACTATGTACAGATGACGAGCTGCCCGACTGGATCAAGCAAGAGGTTGAGTTGACAGAGGATTTGGGCTTCCAGTTTGGTAAGCGACCCGGCCAAAAGATGGACCTGGATCTCAAGATGACCGAGGAGCAGATCAAGAAGATGATTGAGAATGGTGACTTCAAGCGACGAAGGACCCAGACCACCTTCTTGAACACCAGCGAGGTGTATGGCGATGAGTACGACGACCTTGCCTCATCCTCATCCTCCGAAGAGGAGCAGGAAGAGTACCAGGCACCCACCAAGAGCTCATCCAAGCGCAAGGACCTATCATCAGATGAGGAGACGCCAACGAGAGGACCAAAGAAGAAGGCAAAGACTACCCCTGCCAAGAAGTCACCCTCCACATCAACTCCAAAGACTCCATCATCCTCAGCCTCCACGCCA
This sequence comes from Acytostelium subglobosum LB1, assembly GCF_000787575.1. NCBI lineage: Eukaryota > Evosea > Eumycetozoa > Acytosteliales > Acytosteliaceae > Acytostelium > Acytostelium subglobosum. Next base: position 182,651 of record NW_012236523.1, on the reverse strand, counting down.
GTTGTTGGCGCCCCAACTCCTCCAGCGAGGAAGTACAGTGGCCGTGGCAGACCAGCCGGCACCATCAAGAAGAAGCCAACAACAGAGAATGAGATGAAGTACCTGGACATCTTTGACACAGTGCGTTTGGACGTTGATGAGGACGGACGAAAGAGGTGCGAGATCTTCCTTCGTCTGCCCAGCAAGCGAGACTATCCAGACTACTACAACATCATCAAGGAGCCAATTGATATGAAGACCATCAAGGACAGGATCACAGGCAAGAAGTACAACTCACCAGCCGAGTTTGCAGCCAACGTCAACACCATGTTCTACAATGCTCAGATTTACAACTGTTCTGGATCAGAAGTGTTTGAGGATGCTGTATATTTACAGGTATGTCTACAACATCACTCACATGCATATCATATTCATGGTCAATGACACTAACAACATGCTGTTACCACAAATAGAATGTGTTTACAAAGCTTTTCAATCAGAACTTCCCCAACTATCAGCTGGCACCCCCAGAGCCTCCATTGTCCCCATCACAGATGCTCCATCCAACTGCCGATCTCAAGGAAGTCGTTCCAATCTCCCAACTGCTCAACTCCAACAGTCCCACCAGCGACTCTGAGGACATGCGGGCAGACACGTCAAGGCAAGGCAACAACATCTTCACTTTTGGCAGCAACAACTTTTCCCATGGCAGCAGCAGCGGAAGCGGCAACAGCAGTGGTAACAGCAATAGGAATGCCAATTTCTCTTCTCAATCCAACAACAACAACAGCAGCAGCAGTAGTAGTAGCAGCATTAACAACAACAGCAACAGCAGCAACAACAATGGCAACAGCAAGAAGAGGCCATTCGATCCAATGTCCCTATCGAACATGGTCAGCAACGATTCACCAACGTCATCCCCACTCACACTCAACTCCAACTATTCCAACGCCAAGCCTTCAAAGAGCCATCGAAAACCAGGCTCATCCAAATACTCGGACTCAGAACCAGAGTCCGGTATGGACGACGATTATTAAACAACGTATCCATCCTGTACCACAGTCAATCTAATCTTTTCTAGGGTCGATAACTGTATTCTCTTCTGCCATTTATTATGAGTTGTTGTTGTTGTTGGTGTTGGTGTTGTTGTCAGTTTCGGTTGTGGCAGTGGTTGTGTCTGGCTTCTCGTGTGAATACTTGCAGCTGGCACCCTTGGAGCATTCTCCCTGTTGTTGTGGTTGGTAGTTAGTTAGTATCCAGGGAATAGCAATAATAAGACATTTAACTTACAATCTCAAACATTCGCTTGCAAGGGATATGCTTCCATGAACCCTTTGGCTCCTTCTGCTTTGTGTACTTTCCCTGGTTCTTGATACGCTTCTCTGCAACTGTCTCATCGCCTTCATTTCCACGCTTTCCTGCTCTTGCCTGTGGTCCCCAGTTCTCGGTTGGGTTTGGCAGATACTTGGGTACGTCTGGTGTTGCTCCGTTTGCCTGTGGATGTAAATCAAAGTTGATCACATGCCTAAATTGAGATTGGTGAGAGGTGTGTTAGGAGGATGTTGGACAACATTGGACCAGTGATGGTATCGACATACTTTGGTTCAGTGGCCAGAATGAAGTGAGCTGGAGATGTTAGTGAGGTGTTCTTTGGTGGATGAGACTTGGCATATGTTCTGAACACGTCCCACATGAAATCGAATGGAGCATTGGTCTTGATCACTGATTGAACGTGGCTGGACGACACCTTGTATCCACCGTTCAAAATGGCCGATCTGATGATGGCGATCGAGGGAGTGTTGGTGTGCAACACAGAGGTGAAGTGATCGCTCTTGAAGTAGAAGGGCACGTCTTCCAGCTCCTCAAACGCAGAGGTCAGCACGCCAAACATCCTCTTGCAAGTGTTGAACGCCTTGGGATGATCCTCTATGTACTTCAATGCAGTCTTGCAAGCGTCCTTGTTGTGGAGAGACTTGTTCCAGAATGGACCTGCCATTTGCAGTGGCTTGGTGCAGAACTTGCATGTGGTGCTGTCCAGGAACTTGCCAAGGTTGGGCAGCTTATACTTGGTGCTCTTACCCTCGACCTCCACGATGCCCAGTGGCACAGTTGTGTAGCTGCCACAGCCAACGCAGCTAAAGATGTTTGCCAACTTTGAGAAACTACGCTTGCACTCCAGTGGCGATGTGTACACTCTCACAAACACTCTGATGTAGAAGTCCACACTGAGTGAAAGTATAGGTACAATGTGACGCTTATAACGATTGGCATGTGATTCAATCGTGTGGAGAAGTATCCTAATACCCTGTTATATGTTTGATTGATTGTGTCAGCAATGCCCATCGCTCCATTCTACGCGTAGACAACAATGCTTACGAATTCATGACAGAAGTCACCCTTGAGTGGCACTGATGAGTACTTGTGGAAGCATGCCTCTGGATGGTTGCCACAGAGAACCGCCGAGTCGGTGGCGGTCACACAGAGCAGACCACCCTCTGAGACGGCCTGGACAGCACCGTCCAGGAAGTTGCAAGGTGATCCATAGGGGTCAATGTCGATGATGTCAAACTGGTCCTGTGGGTCGCGATGGTTGTACATGACAGTGGTGGCATCGCCCTGGTTTGGTCTGAGGAGGTTCTTGTCAACATTGTTCAGATCACGGTTCTTCTCGATCGACTTGACGGCCGGCTCCTCAATATCGTTGGACAAGATATAGTCGACGCCGTCAAGCTCCTTTGCGTAACGAATTGATCGCAGACCGGTGGCAGAGAGCGCCTCGAGGATCTTGACCTTCTTGGGCTCCTTCTTCTTCTCTACCAACTCCTTGTTGCGTTGTTCGATGAATAAACGAATCATCAGAATCGACATATCTCTGTTGAATTCTTGAACAGGGTTGTAAAACACCTCCTTCTTGCTGTTATATTGTATAGTTGCAGAGTTCTCTGTGATTGATACCATCTCATTGTTTCCATTGTTGTTGTTTCCGTTGTTGTTGGTCTCATCTACCATTGGGGTATCATCGACCATTGTAGTCGATGTTGTCGATGTTGTTGTAGAACTCTCTGACATTGTTGAGTATGTTCTTGTTTGATTGATCGAAATGCTACCTGTTGTTGCTGTTATTGATGAGTTTCTAGAATGTAATAATGATGATGATGTGATTGAACCTAAGTAAATAGGTCTCAATGATGCTAATGATGTTGTAGTAGTTGTTGCTAGTTGTACAAGTCTTGTATGATTATTGGAAAGGTATCTAAACATTCGCGACCAAAGTTGTAAACGAGAATGAATGTATGAACAACCTGACTTGAATCAAGCATCTCGAGTATCGACAAACCCCCCCAATACATCAAATTTCTCACAACACAAAAACGGAAAGAAATCAAGATTTTGATTCAAGTTCATTCAATTTGCATGTATTAAAATAGAGATAAAGATAGAGATAATGGATGAACATATACAAAGAGGACATACTATATATGATGAACTGATACATATATTTGATACTCATAGTAATATGTATGTATCGTGTTATCTTTGAACCAAGTACATCATCTCACTCACTGACTCTTTTATTCATTCATTCGAATCAATCATACTCAGTAATGAACTTGGATTGATTGTATCAGTTGAGAAGTTCACTGCAAAGAATGCTGCTGCTTCATCATCGACACCATCACAGTCAATGGAGATATCACCATCACAATCATTCATAGTGGTTGAGAATAACTTGGGCGTGTCAGTTGGATCGGTACCTCCATTGTATCACTACTGCTTTGTGACATTCAATACATTGTTGGACAACTGCAAACTGCGCAATTGTAATGATATCACTGATGAGCAGTTTGCCCAACAGATACGCGACTATAATGATGGGCCATTGCTCGACACATTGAACAAGCTCACCAAGGTCATACTAATGGTCAATGCCGAGAATTTGACCGCACTCAATCTTCGCAAGCGACTGATCACTGCTGGTCTCAACACACATATCGACGAGATCAAGCTGCTCAACTTTATATTCACCAAACATCCAAAGAGTGGCGAGGCATGGTGTCATCGCCGATGGGTACTTCACAACTCCAAAGGTGTTGCCATGGACATTGCCTCAGAGATGGCCGTCTGTCGTCGCGTCGCAGAGATCTATCCCAAGAACTACTATGCATGGACACATAGATGGTGGTGTCTACAACAACAGATGACTGTTAAGAATGTATGTTCATATGTATCACGCACTCATTCAATCAATCAATCACACTCACTCAATCAATCAATCAATCAATGATCAGTTGCTGGATGATTTGAAGATGATGGATCAATGGTCAATGAGGAATATATCGGACTATTGTGGATTCAATCATCGATCACTCATATTAAGACAACTGTACAATGATGTTAGGAATGGTGGACAATGCGATTGGCAGTCACTGCTGGATCTCTGGCTGCGAGAGTTCAAGATGATTGATACTTTCATCGTAAAGTATCCAGGACACGAGACACTCTGGTCTCACAAGCGATTGTTGATCGGTGTGTGGATGTCAGAGATACTGCCCAACAGCAGGGAACAGTTGGTCAAATGCCAGCTGTTGTCTGGTTTGGCATTCCCAACGATGATCAGTCAGCTGGAGTACTGTCAAGGCATCATCGGTGACACAGCATCATCGTACTACACTGAGCAAAAGACATTTGCTCAGCGCTTTGCATTCTGGATCCTTCAACTCAGCATCAAACTGACGACAAGTAGTGGCAATCCAGTACATCTCGACGAGCACGTGATACCTAATGAGGTGCGACAAATGGTCATCAACGAACTTATGCAATCCAATGATCCATTCCCTCCCATTCTAGTCTTGAAACAACAGCTGCAGCAACAACCACAACAGCACGCTCAATAATGAATGAATAGCCGCATTCAAGGTTGACATATTCAATCAATCAATCAATCACTCACTTTTTACTTTGTCGACTTGTCCTCTATATAGTTAATGTAGCTGGCGTCGTCTAGATCGGCAATGTCATCTAGTAGCACGAATGTTTCGCCGTTGCGCCGTTGGATGGATAGCGCAAAGATACCCTCGGTTTGGAATAATCTTTGATTGAGTTGCTTGCCCATCTCGGCTTTCTTGTCGACGACCATCTTTTTGAACTCTGCCTCACTCATCTCCATGAGCTTGATCATTAGGTCGCGTGCCAATCTCACCGAGAGACCACCAGTGCCATCTGATATTCGTACGATCACATCACTATTGCCACTATCATCGTTTGATTTCCTTGTTGATGCTCCCAATGCTATTGCTCTTGTCTTGTATGTTTGATTATTGTTGTTGTTGCTGCTCGATGATGATGTTAACAGTTGTTTCTGTAGGTCTACTATATACATGAACTGGGGTTGAGGTTGTTGTTGTTGTTGTGGCTTCTCTGTCTTGACAATGTCCATTGGTATCAGTGGAGGTGATATTGAAGTTGGTGTACGTGATGATGTGGATAACTTGTTGTTGTTGTTGCCAAGTGTCAACTTGGGGATGGTCGGCGGCAGTTTGATTGGTGTTGAGCGATATACGTCTTCATCCTCAAACTCTTGAGGATCAAAGTGAAAGTTGGCAATGTCAACATTGTCATTGTATTCATCCTCATCCATCATAGGTATATCGATTGGATCATAATAAATATCATCTTGATCAAAGAAGTTGTCAACTGGTTTTGTCCTTCCATTACCATGTCCATTACCATGTCCATTGCCATTGCCGTTGCCATTGCTGTTGCCATTAGTATGTGATGTGCTTGTGCCATTGATCTTGTCTCCATCTTCTTGTTTCTTTTGTCGAATAAGATTTGAAAGAAGTGTCGTCTTGACAGGCGCGGAAGTTGGTTGAGCGATGTTGTTGATATTGAGTTTCAAGACTGGTGTATTATTCGTTACATTGTTATTGTTGTTGACCGTTGTTGATGTAGATGATGATATGTTGTTGCTCTGGACCACCCCATTCGTAGTTGATGACTTGGCGGCAGTTGTCGCGGCGTCTACTAAACGCTGAACACTGCCACCAAGTATACGAATGTTTGTTTCATCTAGTAGTAGTATACCTCTTCTTATTGGTACATCACGTACTAATACTTTGGTTCCGGGTGCAAGCTGTGGAGTGATGAATGGTATATACTGATACTCCATTGCAAAGAATGAATGAACGCCATCTGTCAAATGAAGCTTGAGTGTTCTATTCTCAGACCTATCATTGTCCATCCTCGTTTCAAACGGTTGTGATATATTCTTGACATAATTGATCTGCATCAACATTGTCCCACTGAGTACATTCTGTTTGATTGAATGATCCATAAGTTGTCTATACATTGTATCAGTGAGTGTTGATATTGTTATCTTATTCTTGCACTTGTTGTCGATTGATATGTCTTGATATAGTAGTTGATGATAGACCTTCTCCAATATTGCATCTCTATGTGATGTCAGTGATGTCACTGATTTGTACTTGTCAACTGTTGACAATATGAATTTGATACATCTTATCAACCAATCTGTAGTGAGTCTTGTCCAACATGTTGTCTCCAAGTATAATCTCCACTGTTCAATCAATTCAGCAGGTAGCTGATCCATCCTATTACTAATCTATCTATCCTATCTATCTACGTATTGTGAAGATGAACAAATAATTGTTGTTTTGGTCCTCAAATCATCAATAATCGAATGCTTGGAATTTATTTCTAAATTCCACTTTTTGAAGGGGGTGCCCTTTGACAAAACATCGTTTCTTCTGATGACTTTGAAATTGTTTACTTGTCACGTGTCAAAGATACAGAGATATTATATTAACTTACATACATACATATTTTATTTGTTCAATGTGAATGAACAATGTTGTGCTCCAAGCACCATAAATGGTTCCTCATCTCTATATTCTTTGCATACATTGCAACAATGACTATCAGTTCATTCTTCCTATTCACCAAGCATCCATGTACATACCAACAAAACATGATGATTGAAAGGTATGTACATCACATCTACTCATTCAATCAATCAAAGTATATATCATTTACTAACGTTAGAATGAACAAAAGGAATGATGAAGCAGTTATTGTATTACATTGGGAGATGAAGGACCATTGGGCAGGATGGGGAAAGAATACAAAGATACTTTGGGCAGGATATAAGGATGAAGAAGCAGGACATTGTCGTAACAATTGCAAGTTCACTGGCCTAAGAGAATTGAGCTCAACTGCCGATGTTGTACTATTCGAACCTCAACTATTTGGTAGACGAGGCCAACAATACCCACCTCTAAAGCGATGTGGACAAAAGTACATGTTATTCTCATACGAGACATCTGATTACTTTCCATTACATTCAGACTACAAATACCTATCACAGTATGTTCATTCACTCATTCAATCAATCCTTATGGAATCATTCCACTCACACACTTACACACTTACACACTCACACCCACTCAATCAATCACTCAATCTGATCAGTATGGATTGGAGAATGACATTTGAAAGCAAGTCAGATGTACAGGTTAGCTTTGTATGTGGATGGGGCATGAGCAATGGTATTGATGCTTATCGTGATCCTGTGCCAGCATTGGGAGAGAGGAAGAAGTTTGCTGTGTTTGTAGCTTCAAACTGTGGATATGGAGGTGCACATTTGCGTACGAAATACGTTCTGGAACTGATGCAATATATACAAATTGACTCTTATGGCAAATGCATACCAAACCAACCCGAAGATGCATTGGTCAACCTAGATGAAAAGGAACGATTCCAAGCAAAGATGGATCTATTCAAACAATACAAGTTCGTGCTAGCCTTTGAGAATAACAATCAAACTGACTATGTAACGTAAGTCATTACTCAATCAATCAATCAGTCGGTAATGGAATCATTCCACTCACTCAATTTGGTCAATCAATCAAATAGTGAGAAACTACCTCATGCATACTTGGGCCAATCATTGCCAGTGTATATGGGCGCGGATAATGTTGAGGAGTGGACAGCTGGACATAATTCGATTATACGGACTGATCAATTCAAGTCACCAAGAGACTTAGCAGACTATTTGATCAAAGTGTCAGAGAATGAGACATTGTACAATAGTTACTTTGAATGGAAGACGCAACCACTCAAAGAGAGCTTCCAAAGACATTATAACAACTGTGTCTTCCAAGCAGAGTGCAGGGTATGCGATCTCGTACGTCATGAGCGTAGTAAACAAGCCAAACTCATCAACAATACTCATAATGTTGGTGGTGGTGGTGGTGGTGGACTATCTCATGATCGATCATTGGCAACAGACACTGGAGATGGAGGAATAATACAACCATTATTCTCAGACTATATCATCGATGACAAGTTCTATCTCATTCAAAAGATCTCAATGGCAATCATCATCATCATATCAATATTATACTTTATCATCTTTGTACTTGAACCATGCCATCATCCAAGGTGATGATCACTGGAATCAATCCAATAATTCAACTCCACAAAGCCACAAGGCGTTCACAAGCTCGAACTTCCATCCACAAAAAGAAGGAACTCGTTTGATCATTAAAAATAATTTTATTTGATATTTTTTCGCGTGTGTTTGTGAGCAGGGATGTGGCGTGTATCTCACGCAACAAGTACTCTTGACATTGGATAGCAACACTTTTTGTTCTTGCCCCGTCCACTGATCCTCTCTATCAACATCATATAAAATGGTTCAACGTCTCACTTACAGAAGAAGACTCTCCTACCGCACTGAGTCCAACAAGGTCAGAGTGTATGTGTCATCAATCCATCATCAGAGTTCAATCCCTTCAAAGATTGATTGGATGTATCTCCCCACTGGATACATATGATACTAACATAACATTCATTGTCAATCCACAGTGTTAAGACTCCAGGTAAATACAGCTCTAGGATACACGATTAGAGATACAGGATTGGAGTAGATGTGGCGATAAATACATCTTTGGATTGAATGATTGAAAGATTGACGACGAATGCGATAGGTCTCGGAATAACATGTTATTGACACATTGGATACATCATCATCACATCAACAACTATATAGGTGGCAAGTTGGTCTACCAATATGTCGGAAAGAAGGGTCAAATCCCACGCTGCAACGAGTGTGGTACTGAGATCAACGGAATCAAGGCCATGAGACCACTCGAGTTGAAGAATGCTCCCAAGTGCCAGAGAACCGTCGCCAGAGCCTACGGTGGTGCCAAGTGCCACACCTGTGTTCGTACCAGGTATGTTCTATTTTTAATATGATGACGATGATAATTGAATGACTAACTAACCAACCAACTGAAACAGAATCATCCGTGCTTTCTTGATTGAGGAGCAGAAGACCGCCAAGCTCGTCTACAAGAAGCAGCAGAAGGATAAGAAGGCTGCCAAATAAACCAGTTGATGGATGGACCTTATTACATAACTATAATAACAATATATCATCATCAATCGTCAATCATCAAACAGCTTAAGCAGCAGCATTCAACGTTCAACAGCAGCAGCAACCTCTCTCATCAACCTTGATTGATTTGCGATCTAATCTAATCTAATCCAATCAGCAAAAACAATCATCGATGTATGTAGTATGGTCTTCATCTGAAGACCTTGAACTACACCCAGTCAATCAGAGACAGGTCCGACCAATCTCTTCTTCCAAGACCACTACATCATCGATCATTCATTCATGTTTGAAGCTAAAGTATGATGATGTGAACCTTCAAGTTGGAGTGTGTGAGGGGTGGTTTGTGGTTCATCACTCTCAAGATGTGTGTGTTTGATTATAAGTATGACCCTTCTTGGCGCTCTTGTGTGTGTGTGAGTGTGTGTGTTGGACAAGGAGAAGAGAGGGATGCGGAGGTAGGATGACATTGTGTAGCGTGTGGTACTCATCTCATCAATCAATCAGTCAATCAATCACAAGTAAAGGACCCTTATAAATATATATTAATAATAGCACCATCACCAATCAATAACAAACAAACAAACAAAGTTAACAACACTACCTTGATTGCACTACTACATCATTCATTCCATCTTATCACATGACATAATATTACCTCATAATCATCATTAATATATACATCAAGTTATTAATATATATTATTATTCAAACCAATGTCTACGAAGGACAATAATATATTGGTTCTGGCGGGACCTTCATTGAGTTCAAATAATGATCACAAGGATAAAGGCATGTCTCAGAATGATTGAATGATTGGATGGTGGAGTTTGTACTAATACATAACATGTATATACTTATAGTACTGGATATTGAACATATTCAATGTGCGAGGGAAACTCCAAATAGTAGTAGTTATGGAACCGAAACAAAGAGTGACCAAGATGAAAACGAACAACAACAACTTGAGCCATCATTCGAGAAGAATGATACACATGATATCACATTCCTGTTGCCGATCCAGGATATTATAGATAGTTCTGGTGATGCAGACGACGCTGCATCTTCGCAGCAGAGCTTTGACAAGATATACGCACACCGACATATTGTACAGACACACTCGGAATACTTTAGAATACTGTTGACCAATGGAATGAGAGAGTCCACTCAACAAGAGATTACAATTCCCAACATACCAACTGATGTATTCTACAACATACTCCAATTCCTCTACACATCAAAGTTGGACATTAACGAGGACAACATCAACAATATATACCTTGTATGCGATCAGTTACTTCTGGATGATGGCAAACAACTCTGTAGGTCTCATGTCCAATCGATGGACAATGCAATATTGGAGAAGTTACTTTATGTAAGTTGAATGTATCAATGAGTGATTGAGTGAGTGAACGTGGAACTAACCAGACCATCAATCAATGAAGGGTACCGATATTATATGTACAGAACTGAACAACTTATTTATAGACCAGGCAGTGGCTAATGCAACATACTTTTTGCAAGAGGAACGAGTGGCCAAGCTGACAAGGGACATGTTGTTGGGAATATTACAAAAGGAGGACATGCCAATGAAGGAGGTGGAGATATTCAAATCAACGGCAACATGGATCAAAGCGGATATTGGATATCCACCACCTACTGATGATGATGGAGTGTCCAGCTTGGCAGAGTTGTTCAACTATATCAGATTCCCAACGATGGAGTGGGAGGAGCTGAGCACGGTGGTCGAGCCCACCAAGTTGGTCCCAACCAATCTGTTGGTTGAGGCCTATCGTCACCTGTCCAAGCCAAAGAACTGTCCACTGGCAGTATGCGATGCGAACAATCTCAGACTGATGCAGCGAAAGAAGATAGACCCGCCAATGGTCCCGGGTGTGGAGGTCTATCGAATCCCTTGTACTGACCATGCCAACTGTGCCTCGGTCAGCTGGACCATCTCAAACTTCAGTCTTATCAAGACGCAGAAGCACATCAGCAACACATTTGAGATCATGGGGCTGCGCTGGAGGATGTGGAGCTATCCCGCAGGCGAGGCCAAGCACTCAGACTCATTCTCTGTCTATCTTGAGGCGATACGAGTCAAGGAGAGGGAGTCATTCGACTTTTTGAGGAACACTACGTTCTTCTTCTCGCTTGTCAATCACAAGGATATGACACTGACCAAGGAGTATCCATCATCGCCCAATGTGTTGTTCAACTACGACAAGAGTGTGTGGGGCAATGGATTGATCGAGTTGAAGCAACTCTATGACCCAGCACTTGGCTTCATCGACAACGACACCGTCACCATCCAATTACATATCTTGGAGTGTCTTGCATTGGAGGGATAGATGAGCCTTATTGTGAGTGAATAAACTTTCAAATTCAGTGATCATTTCTTGTTCATTAATTTTTGCAAGACAGAGATAGAGTTAGTGATAGAGAGATTAGAGATAAGTGATAGATATGACAGATGCTGACATGTCTGTTGTATGTAATGAACATAATGAACGAACAGAGTTCATTTGTTTGGATTGTAAACTGTTGTGTTGTTCAGTATGCTTGATGAAGTTGCACAAGGGACACAACTTTGATCATATCGTTCATATTAAGAAGAGCATGAAACAGAAGGACTATCAATCAATGTGGTGCATGTCAAGATTGAACACATTGTGGAAGACATTGCAACAATGTTCAACAACATATCAATCATTGGAGAGATTGAATGATGAGATCACCACTCACTTTGAACAATTGATCAAGGTGTTGATCACTCAGGAACACAAAGTGAAGACTCCAATCAAAGATCAGATGGAGCATGTCAAATCAACAATCAACAACATCATCAATGAGATCAAAGACATCAACTCAATCATCAACATGTCACATCCTGTCGGCCAAAATAACAACAATGACGCAGATCTTCATCAACAGATCATCAACACAATCACATCATGCACATCTATCGAACAGTTCATGAACAACATATGTCCACCAATGACGGTTGATGAGGTTGGACCCATGCTGAATGATGGTCAACTGTTGACAATGATCAAGAATCACACTGAACACACATCACTGGTACCTTATGATGATCAATCCACAAAACAGGCGTGTCAAGTTATGATTGACATCAACAAGTTGAATGATATCAAGAAACAGATTGAATCATGCTTTACACTCATTGATCATCACACGAATGCACAACACAATCTTATTATCCCAAAGGTGTTTGATCGACATGTAGTTTCATTGCGTGACAATAATCTTTCATTGTTCTCACTATCGACGTCAAAGTTGACATCAACAAAAAATGTATTTAAGAGATCGCTTACCGGAATATTGACATCTGTTGTGTATGCTCGAGGTAATGTCTATATATTCGGAGGAATTGACGCACCAACAACATACACTCGATACTCATTGATCGAGAACCAATGTTATGATGCTGAGATGGTTGGCATCACTGGACGATCATTTATCTCAGCCGTATATGATGGTGGCAATCATATCTATCTTGTTGGTGGAACACAAGGAAGACAATATTTCAATCTTATTGATCGCTTCGACATTGACACTCAACAATTCACATCACTTGGTGCACTCTCATTTAGACTGGCCTACCCTTGTCTTCACTTCCACAACGATACCATCTACATTGTCTCCGGATCGCAAACTGGGCGTGCTCTGCAGGACCTCATTTCATTCAATGTGAGGACACATGCAGTGGATGTCATATTGAAGGATATCATCGATCAATTCTCCACCAGTTGTTTCGATGGTCAAGACAATATCTACATTCTCAACTCTAAGACATTCATCCGATACTCACTGTCCAACAAACAAATCATAAAGTTATCACAATCTCCAAAGTATGAGATATTACGGACAATGGTGTATGATCGACAGTTTGGAATTCTGTTCATTGGAGGCAAGGACAAGAATTGTCAATATTCACTACAGGATGACAGATGGACCATTCTCAAAGACGACAATGACTATGAGAATTCTAGAGAGTGTTTTGGAGCATGTTTGATCAGCAACTGATGGTGTGTTTAATGAATAAAAGTACATTCGTTCATTGCTTAAAGTTAACTTACAAGTAAAGAGATAGTAGAGAGGACATGTCAAACATTGATGATGCAGCTATCACAACAAGGTGTGAGGTGCACAGACATTGGTCAGAGTTCATATGTTTGGATTGTAAGCAGTTGAGTTGTTCAGTGTGTTCGGTGAGTGTCCACAGGGGCCACAATGTTGATCATGTCGAGAATATAAAGATAAACCTGGAGAAGAAGGACTATCAATCAATGTGGTGCATGTCAAGATTGAATACATTGTGGAAGACATTGCAGCAATGTTCAACAACATATCAATCATTGGAGAGATTGAATGATGAGATCACCACTCACTTTGAACAATTGATCAAGGTGTTGATTGCTCAAGAACACAAATCCAAGACTCCGATCAATGTTCAGATGGAACATGTCAAATCAACAATCAACAACATCATCAATGAGATCAAAGACATCAACTCAATCATCAACTTGACTCATCCTGTGGACAACAACAACAACAAAAATGACTCAGATGGACATGATATTCACCAACAGATCATCAACACAATCACATCATGCACCTCTATCGAACAGTTCATGAACAACATCATATGTTCGCCAATGATGGTTGATGAAGATGGACCCAAACTGAATGATGATCAACTGTTGACAATGATCAAGAATCACTCTGAACACACATCATTGGTACCTTATGATGACTCCACAACCAAGTTAGAAGCATGCCAGGTTAGGATCGATGTCAACAAGTTGAATGATATCAAGAAACAGATTGAATCATGCTTTACACTCATTGATCACACGAATGCACAACACGTTCATATTATCCCAAAGGAGTTTGATCGACATATCCTTTCATTGAGTGAGAATCATCATTCATTGTTCTCACTATCGACATCCAAGTGGAAACCAATCAACAATGTATTTAAGAGATCATTCAAAGGAATATTGACATCAGTTGTGTATGCTCGAGGTAATGTCTATATATTTGGAGGATTAGACTCACCAACAACATACACTCGATACTCATTGATCGAGAACCAATGTTATGATGCTGAGATAGTTGGAATCACTTGTCGATTATTTATGTCAGCACTGTATGGTGGTGAGAGGCATATCTATCTTGTTGGTGGACTCCAAGAGGACCAATATTTCAATCGTATTGATCGCTTCAACATTGACACTCAACAATTCACATCAGTTGGTGCACTCCCATTTAGACTGGCCTACCCTTGTGTTCACTTCCACAACGATACCATCTACATTGTCTCCGGATCAATATCTGGGAATGTTCAACGTGACCTCATTTCATTCAATGTGAAGACTCATGCAGTTGATGTCATAGTGAAGGATATCATCGATCAATCCTCCGCCAGTTGCTTCGATGGTCAAGACAACATCTACATTCTCAACTCCAAGTCATTCATCCGATACTCACTGTCCAACAAACAAATCACAGAGTTATCACAATCTCCAAAGTTTGAGATATTCCGGACAATGGTGTATGATCGACAGTTTGGAATCCTTTACATTGGAGGCAAGGGCAATAATTGTCAATATTCACTCCATGATGACAGATGGACCATACTCAATGACGACAATGACTATTTGAAGACCAGACAGATTTTTGGAGCAAGTTTGATCAGCAACTAAGGGTCTGTATGTGTTTGATGAATAAAAGTTCATTCATTCATTTATCGACCATTGAGATAGAGTTAGAGATAATAGAGAAGACATGTCTATAGATAATAAGAATGATATGTGTGAGGAGAGTAATCATAGGACAGAGTTTATATGTTTAGATTGTAAACAATTGAGTTGTTCATTCTGTTTGTTAAGATTACATAAAGGTCATAATGTAGATCATATCGGTATTATTAAGAGTAGTATTGAACAGAAGGACTATCAATCAATGTGGTGCAAGTCAAGGTTGAACACATTATGGAAGACATTACAACAATGTTCAACAACATATCAATCATTGGAGAGATTGAATGATGAGATCACTGCTCACTTTGAACAAATGATCAAGGTGTTGATCGCTCAGGAACACAAGGTCAAGACTCCAATCAATGTTCAGATGGAACTTGTCAAATCAACAATCAACAACATCATCAATGAGATCAAAGACATCAATTCTATCATCAACTTGACTCATCCTGTGGACCACAACAACAACAATAATAACAACAACAATGACTCAGATGGTCTTGATGTTTACCAAAAGATTATCAACACAATCACATCATGCACATCGATCGAACAATTCATCAACATCTATACACCAACCATTGTTGATGATGATGGATCCAGAGTGGATGATGATCAATTGTTGACAATGATCAAGAATCACGTTGAACATATATCAATGTTACCTTATGATGATGACTCTACGGCCAAGCTACAAGCGTGTCAAGTTAGGATTGACACCAACAAGTTGAATGATGTCAAGAAACAGATTGAATCATGCTTTACACTCATTGATCCAACTAAGGTAAACAAACCAAAGGAGTTTGATCGACATGTGTTCACATTCAACAAAGACGATTGTTCACTTTTCTCACTGGACACATTCACATGGAAATCAACTAACAGAGTACACAATAGATCATCCTCTCCAATATTTACATCTACTGTGTATGCCAGAGGAAGTGTCTACATATTTGGAGGTGGAGACTCACCAGCAACATACACTCGGTACTCATTGATCGAGAAACAAGCCTATAGTCATGAGATGGTTGGAATCACTGGTGGACGACTTTTATCAGCAGTGTATGATGGTGACAATCATATCTACCTTGTTGGTGGCCTTCATGACTTTAACTTTTTAGATATTGTCCAATGCTTCAATATTGACACTCAGCAAATCTCATTAATTGGACACATTCCATATGGTCTGTCCAACCCTTTCATTCATTTCCACAATGACATCATCTACATTGTTGGTGGAAACAGGAGTGTGGCTCATCGTGACTTCATCTCATTCAATGTGAAGACACTGACATCTGAAGTTCTCCTCCGAGATATCAGCACCAATCAAAAGACAAGTTGTTTCGATGGCAAGGACAATATCTACATTATTACCTCACAGGCTTTCATCCGATACACATTGTCCAACAAACAATCAACAAAGCTGTCCATGCCTCCAAGGGTTGATAACTATCTCACAATTTTGTATGATGAACAAATTGGTATACTCTACATTGGAGGCAAGGGCAAGAACTATAGGTACACTGTCCAGAATAATCAATGGCTCATCATCAATGACAATGACTATATTAGTGATCGAACTACCAGTGCTGTATGTTTGATAAGAAACTGATTGGTGCCCAACCAGCGAGAGCGAGTGGGACGAGACCAGAAACAAACTATTTTGACTACATCTACTGTGTACGCCAGAGGCAATGTCTATATATTTGGAGGTGGAGATGCGCCAAAAACAAAATTCGATACTCATTGATCGATAACCAATGCTATGATGCTGAGATGGTTGGCATCACTGGTGGCCAATGGATGTCAGCAGTGTATGATGGTGACAGGAGTATCTATCTTGTTGGTGGATACCAAATAGAACTCGGAGACCCAATGGATCAAGTTGCTTGCTTCCACATTGACACTCAACAATTCATATCAGTTGGTAAACTGGGTTGTACTGGCCGCCCCTCTACCCACTTCCACAACGATATCATCTACCTAGTGTCTGGAAATATGTTTCCAAGGGGTGGAGTTCAGTGTGACCTCCTTTCATTCAATGTGAAGACATGTGCATTTGAAGTCGTTATGAAGGGTATCACCGATGATATCTCCTCCAGTTGTTTCGATAGTCAAGACAACATCTACATTCTCACTCCGAAGAAATTCATCCGATACTCACGGTCCAACAAACAAACAACAAAGTTATCACCACTTCCAACATGTGATAAATACCATGCACTGGTGTTTGATCCACAGTTTGGAATCCTTTTAATTCAAGGCAAGGGCAGTAATTGTCAATATTCACTCCAGAATGACAGATGGACCATGCTCAATGACGGTGACCATATGGAATCGAGGATATTCTTTGGAACATGTTTGATAGCAACTAATAAACAATTGTTTATTGATTGATTGATTTGGAGTAATTCCCTTGTGATATATTTATATAAATTACTTTATTTGTTGTTAATTGTTTAAGTTGATTAAAATTAAAGAGATGATTGAATGTTGGATCAAAGGAGACATAATACTCATGGGCAAGAAAATTATGTACTATGAGTTACCTGTTTATCTAAAGAACACGAACTAGCCAAGACCCTTGATCCAGTGCCAGAAAAACTCTGTCAGTAGGATGGCGATGATCAATTGAAATACACCCAAGCCGAGTCCCAGTGTGCTCATTGAAACTCTCGTATTTTGCAAAACACGATGTTTTGCTTGGGTCTCCATTATGTTTGATTATGGGTTTCAATCACTTTCGTAGTTGGACAATGTCTTTGTGCATTCACCTCATGATCGATCATGATGATTATGATGAGAGAATATCAGCATTGTCCTTCCAGAACTTATCAGAGATGATGTCAATGTGCTCCACAACAAGACGTTTCTTGAGTTTGTTTGTTGGTTCGTTGGTTCGACTGTCGATTGATTCCTCATTGACCATCTTGCGATAGATTACTGATCCCTTGCGATACATCTGTGGCAAAGTGTTATAGTTGATACCAAATTGAGTGAAGAGTATCTCATTCTTTGCCTCTGCCAGTGTACCCTTTAGAGACACCTCTGCCTCATGTGGTGTCTTGCCACCCTTCAACACCAATGCCCAATATACAGTATTGTACATATTGTTAATATGTGTATCTGCTTGTCTCCAACTTAGGTAATCTCTATATTTGTTGTGTATGCATGTAAGTATGAGTTGATTGATTGATTGAGGGTGATTGAGTGTTATACCCGTACCTTAAGTTTTGATCTGATGGATAACAGACTGCTCTTGAGTCAAAGGTTGGTGGATACCTGAGTGGATACTCTCCAAAGTATTCCTTCCATCGATATACAAATTGACTGGTAAAGTATGATACTACTGAAGAGATGATCTTACTCTCACGACGTTCAAACAATGTACAGGTCTTCTTGAGAACAAAGCTAAAGATGATGTATGAGTATGTGTGCGCGCCTAATCTTTTATATGATTACGTTACATACCTATATTCATCACTCTCACCAAATGCTATTACAATGTCAGTGAACTCTTTGCACACCTCCAATGCACAACGATTCATTAACTCCAGACCTCTATCATCGTTTGGCTTCTGATACTCGTGTTTGGTTGTGAACTTGTGGAATGATCGACCATCCACTCTGATCACCACCCATACATTTGGTAACAATTGATCTGGTTGTTCAAATTGCTTAACATACTCATACTTGCTATTGGCCATCTTTTATCTCTTTGATTATTTGTTCATCACTGATTAATTAAAATGGACTTTTTTGAACTTTTCCAAGTCCAGCTCCCACCTTCGACTTGACGACTTGATCGAAAGTGTGAGATTCATTCATTATCTCTGTAACATCACTGACATACATACATAAATATACAATGATTCAAAACAGAGTACTATTGACTTGCTCAAGACTGATCACTCCAACATCCAGAAATGGTATGTTAATCAATATCCATTGGGTCTCACTCACATTGATCAATCAGAAGTCACGCTAACACACTTAACAACACATACAGTGCTTGTTGGATCATTGTCACAAAGAGGACTGATATCAGGTTACACTTTGAACAACACAACTACCTCTCAATTGCAACAACAACAACAGATCAGGAACTACGCAACATTCGGCGAGAAACAGTTTCAAAAGATCAAGGCCAAGCGTGATGAGGCAGCACGTTTGTTGAAGGAGGAAGCCGAGCAGAAGTTCATTGAAGAGAACAAGGTCTCGATCGAAACACTCTCATTCGAGGAGGCGTTGCAGAACCTCAAGGGCAAGTTGTTAAAGTACAAGGTGGTCAGCGCCCCACACATGGCCACGCTGTTCAAGAAGGTCACGACCAGCGAGCAATTGGACGAGGCTCTGCTCTTCTACAAGTCACTCAAGAACGACGACCCCAAATACTTCAACGGCAACCACCTCTCACAGATCTACTACGCCGCAGACCGGTGCGGCCAGTGGAAGATGTGGGCAGACATCGTCTCCAACCCACACACCTTCCAGATGTTCCCCTCGCATCTCTCCGTCGCCAAGACTATCTACCAGCTGCTGCGCAATGGTGACACGGACAAGGCCATCGAGTTGTTCAAGTACCATCAAAAGTTGAACAAGATCACCAAACACTTCATCTCTGCCTTGGCCCGTGGTCTGAACAAGACCAAACAATCGCTCGCTGCAGTCCCACTGCTGCAAGCGATCGAGACCACCAACGTCCACTCCGGTTTGATCAAAGATATCCTCCGTGAATCCATCAAACAAGGAAACACTGAGCAGGTATTGGCCGATATTGGACGCTTCATCCAGGTCGTTTTCGATAATACCTCTGACAAGATCATTTGCCCGGGCGTCGTCTATGCCGCGCAAATGGCCTCGGGCAACAACGCTCTGGTCCTGCCATCACAAGTTGAAGTCAACGAGAAGATCGTTGATGTTGCCGCCAAGACCATCCTTCAGAAGCTCAAGGAGATCTCGCCAGAGGCTCAACAGACATTGATCGAGAACGTCAAGAATTACTTTGGTGGCGATGCCAATGTACCCAAGACAATCCTGCCAGTTCTGGAAATCCAACAACAAGAGCCAGAGAAGCAACAAGAGTCGAAGGAAGATGAGGAGGAGGAGAAGGAGGAGAAGCAGTAATCACACGAATGATCAATCAATCAATCGATCATACATCTCAGACGCGCGACACAAGAGACCTTAATTAAACAAATTGAATTATGGATATCCATGACCTTTATATGTCGAGTAGGACTTGGCTGTACACTTGGATCTTTGGCTCCTTGTATGGCCTCAGATGTTTCCTGGCTCCATCCATTGTGATCCTGTTATGGGTCATATCCAACCTAAGTTTGGGAAGTGATGGCGCGACCACAGACTTGTCCTGGATCTCCTCAGGACATGACTCTGGTACTTGTGGTTCACTCTCAGACTCGGACGACTTCTTCTTCTTGCTCTTATTCTTCTTGCTCTTGGTCTTCTTTGTTTCCTCTTCTTTGGGCTCTGCTGGGGACTCATCAAAGTTGTCGAATGAGTCACCCTCCATGTCTTGTGTCGATATCTTGCTGTACTTGGACAATGGCGTGATGAATGATTTGAATCCGATCAGTCCTATTCTGTTACAGGACAGGTTGAGATTGTGAATGGCTGGGGATGATCGATCCAATGCTGAGCATAATGGTTTGACACATGTGTTGTCGAGCATGTTGCCCTGGATGTTGAGATCATCTATCACATTGGTCCTCATGGCCTCAAACATACAGACTGCACCATCACTCTCGATTCGATTGAAGGACAAGTCCAACTTGCGAAGTACCTGATTTTTGGACAAGGACTTGGCCAACTTCTTGGCACCCTTGGACTCGAGACTGTTGTAGCTGAGGTCCAGCGAGGTCACAGAGGTGTTGTGCTGCAGGTACTTTCCAATCCACTTAATACCCGACGGCATGATCTTGTTGTTGGACATTGTGAGCGATGTGATCGTGCGACCTAAGTCCAGACCATCAAGGTTGTTCCCGAATCGATTATTTGTCAAGAGTAGCGAGCGTAGCGTGGGGCAACCCCGCACGCCGCTGCTCACAATCAGACAACTGGCATCGTCTATTGAGTTGTTGGACAGGTCAAGTGTCTCCAATGCGTATGGCTCTGGCGATTGCGACATGCTCTGGAGCATGTGGCGAACGGTACAGGCAAGTGGGATGGCCTGCTCGTTGTTAGACAGTCTGAGCTGTTTGAGTGAACGCAGAGAGTGCTGACGAAACAGTTGTTGGAGCAGTTGTAGGCACTCGCCTGGTATGTCCTCAGCAAGGTCCAATGTAGTTATATGATTGTTCTCGGCCAATGCCAGCAAGAGATGATGCATTGTACTTGAGTCCAATGACACACTCTTCAGACACAGCTCCTCAAGATTGGCATGCTTTGAAATTGTATCGATAAGTTGGTTGTTGTTGATATTGGTAACAAGTTTGGTTGTTGGTTGAGAGTTGTCCATGGATAGCGTGGCCAGGGGATACCCTTTGACATATAGTCGCTTGAGATTGGCGCATTTGGAGATGGCCGTCGACATGAATGGATAGATTGAACGATTGAATTGATAGCGATTCAATCCAAGTATACACTTTGGATCATTGTTGATGAATGTTAATGATTCCAATGAGTTGTAATCGGTTGCCAGTGACTTTAGAAATGTCTCTGATGTATGTGCTCGTGATGAAGTTGCCGACAGTCCCTGGAAATTGATTGATAGGCCACTGACCCAATTCATTGCAGTCTTGCACCAAAGTTTAGACACCAGTCTAGTATTAAGAAAGCAATCATCCACCAATATCTGAACAATATACTTCTGAACCAGCACTGGTAGTCTATGTACATTATCTTCCTCTTCGTCCTTCTTCTGCGGCTTCACCTCCTCTTCCACAAATGACACTTTCTTTGACTTGGTCGTTGATTTTGTTGATGTTGTTGGACTTGAAGTAGATGGTGCTGAGGCGGGTTTGTAATTCTTGTTCTGGGCCTCTGGCATGTCATGTCTGAATCGCTTCAAAGTCTCGAGATAGCTTGTACTCAAGGCAGGTCCATCAAACCTATATCTTTTCTTTGATTGTTGTTGATCACCATTTGTTGTCGTTGTAGTTGTTGATATTGATGTTGATGATGTTGTCTTTGGCTTGGATGTTGACGATGACGATGACGAAGACTTAGACGGGCCAGACTTGTAGTTTGATGATGACTTGGTTACAGGTGCCTCAAGATTGAGAGTGAACTCTCCAGGTGATGTCCATAACATGTAGTCACTACATTGATCAAACTTATAATTCTTATTCATTATATTTATATTACATTTAGATTGTAATAATGATAATATTGGTTGACCGATTAGGTCATTGTCGGTCGGTTGTTGAGTTGAGGAAGAACGTTACTCAACTTCAATCGCTTTTACTTTGTCGTTGTGGGGTGGGTGAGGTGAAGAGAATCAATTTAATTTGTTTTTTTTATTTTTTCATCACCATCATTCTTGCATCACAATGTCTGTGGACCAGCCTCACACACACTTTCCTGACTCAGTTCATTCATCGACAAAGTCCCTTCTTTTTTGTCAGACACACTTGTTACTCTTTACACTAATACTACAAAGATCACTCAAACAACAACGTCACGTTCGATTGTCAAGATCAAGCCAGCAGCATCATTCAAACAGAAGCAGCAGACTACCCTCAAAAACAGATCAACTTCTATCATTCATTCATTCAAAAAGAAAGAACAGATAGATCATTCAATCAAACAACCTTAGTACATTACAAATATACACATATACATACACATATACATACATAAACAATGTTGTCAAGAGCCATTAGATCATTCTCCTCTGTTCAGCGTGTCAACTACAAACCATCTGTGTTTGCCGTTCGCTCATACTCATCGGACGCCCACAGACTCTCTGAGAAGGAGGTGTCTGAGCGTGTGATTGACGTGATCAGCAAGTACGACAAGTGCGCCGGCAAGGCTGTCGCCCCAACCTCCACATTCAAAGAGCTCGATCTCGACAGTTTGGACAGCGCCGACATTCTGGTCGCCGTCGAGGAGGAGTTTAGCATTGAGATCCCAGACGAGGAGGCCGACAGAATCAACTCAGTCAAGGAGACCATCTCCTACATCAGAAAGACTCCAACTGCCAAATAAACAAGACGTCGACGTCCTTATATCAGTCGGTCAGTCAACATCATAATATCATATATTTTAACAATCATCAGACACTAGTAGTTGAACTTCTTCTTGTTCATTCATCCAGGTTCATTGATTGATCATGTGAGCGATTGATGGTGTGAGAGATAGAGCCTTGATTGATTGGATGAAGGCAGTAAGTAAGTGTGGGGGAGTTGTGAAGTGATTGGCCTAAGCTAGACCAAGGTACAATCGTTTATTTAGACTTAAGACCAACTGATGATAGCGCGCTGTGATCCCTTTATCTTCGTTCCTAATGAATGGATGAATGAGATGAATGTTAGAAGAGTTGAACATACATGACTGACCGAGTCATTTGATGGATGAATGGCACACTTACAACATATGATGATCGACTACTTCCACTTCGACTCCACTCCATCTCGTCGGGGTTGTCGCCTGGTGGAGGCTGCCCATTGAAATGGTTGGGAGGTGAGTTGGGAGACTGTTGTACATAGAGTGAGGACTTGGGTAGGGGTGGACCGCCTTTGCCGCTACCGCGACCAGATGATGACTTGCCTTCGGAAAGTGGTGGTGACTTGGGTGTGTTGCGATCGTATGGATGGCCCTCCATCTCGTAGCCATGTGACAATGGGGGAGAGAATCCATTTCTCGGATAGCCCTGGCCTCCTTGTGGTCTTCTGTCCCATCCGGTGCGATCACCTCCTCCTCTTTGGTCAAAGACAGGGCCGGTGCCTTGGCCACCGCCGCCGCCACGATAGTGTTGGCGTTCGTAAGGATGCTCTCCGCGTGCACGATCCCATCCAGTGTTCTTCCTGAATGCACCGCCAGCTCCTGGTGGCTGTGGGGCGTCCCAATGTTCGGGTGGCGGCGACCTGTCACCACGGAAGCGTTGATTGAATCTATTGCGGTCGAATGACTCTCGCTCGTATTGGCTCCAGTTTCCACGCTCTCTGAACTCGCGTTCCCGGTCGTTTCTCTCGCGCTCCATACGATCACGGATGAACTCTGGCTTGCCTGCTGCTGGGTCACGTCTGTCCCGCTCCCATTCACGTTCACGGTCTTGCTGCTGCTGACCCGGGGCGTCTCGGCTCTCGCCCCTCTCGCGACTCAGGCGGTAGGACTGGTCAATGTGCTCTCTAAAGTTGCTCATCGATGATGACAAGTTACTGCGCATCAGCGGTGACTGGGTCGGAGAGGATGGGGTGAAGGTGGCCGAGCGCGAAAGACCATTCTTGAACTGGTCGTCTCGGGAGTCTCGGTCAAACAGGTGCGGACTGTTCTGCATTCTGTCCCTGTTGTCTCTGTTGTCTCTGTCTCTCTCTCTGTCACGTCTGTCACGGTCGCGGTCACGGTGATCGTTGTGGTAGTAGCCGCCACTGTCGCGCATGCCACCTTGCTTCGTGTTGCTGCTGTACTCTGCTGTGTGATCGGGTATCAGGCCTTCCTCCTCCTCGCTCTCGCTGACCTTGCTGAGGACAGGTGACAGCGGCTTTTTTGAGTCTGATCCTGGACTTGCAGAGGTGCTGCCGCTGCCACTGCTGTTGCTGGGTGTGGCTGGCGCTGGGTTTGAGTTCAACTTGAGTGGCGTCATCTGAGATCGCGAGGGAGGTTGCTCTCGCTGCTTGTACTCTTTCAGCCAAGCCTTCTTTCCTGGGATCTTGGTGGGCGTCGCTGACAAAGCACCGTCCTCCTCGAATGCGGCGCCTCGTTTGCTGGGTGAGGTGTCCATCTCCTCGTACTTGATCTTGGTGTCGCCGGAGTCGGAATAGCCACGCCTCTTCTTGGACGAGGACAATGGAATTGTGAAGCTGTTCTCCAACTCCTTTCGTTCTAGCTCGCGTCGCTTGGTCTTCTCGTCCACTGGCACGCCCAGTGCCTCAAGCACGCGGATGGCTGCCAACGCTCGGTCGTTGAACCACATCTGCACCAGGCAGGTGGGTGTGCCGCATGCACATGCGATCGGATACTTTAGCGCGCGGTAAGGTACTTCAATTGGGATGGTGACTTCAGCTTGCGATGGGATTGGGTTGCGGGAAAAGATGGCGGCTCGCAAGCCTCCGCCACTGCTGTTCATGGTAAACTGGACACTAGAGTTGGGTGCGCAAGAGCGACGCGCGTAGCGGAGTGTTGAGCCATTGTTGCGCGCGTCCAAACAGAAGTTGCTGGCGGCGTTCTTGGGATGAGGGAAAAATAGGATGTATGGGGACAAAGGGCTGAGGAAGAAGGAGTTTGTGTCGGCACATTCGTTCTGCACGTCGGCCGCGTCTGTCAGGACGCCTAGGTACTCGCCCAGCAGCTGCCCGGCATCGACATCGTTGGAGGCCAGTATTCGCGGGATGTCCTTCTGCTGTTGTTGCTGCTGAGGTGACTTGAGGCGGTTGTCGGGGGAGTTGATGGTCTTGAGCGAGGGCGACAGGAACGTCATCGGTGACGTGCCGCTCTGCTCTGCTTTGATCTCAAAGGTTGTACTGAAAAATGGTTGGACATGGTCGTCCACGCGATAGGTGCTGCCGTTGATGCCGCTGGCGTGCTGGTTCTCGTTGATCTGCTTCCATTGGGTGGCGTGGTTGTGGTTGTTGTTGTTATTATTATTGAGGTGATTGCTGTTGTTGTTGTTGCCGCTGCTCGTGCTGCTGCACTCCTCCTTGGCCATGCCCTCACTCATTCGGAGCACCTCTTGGGCAAATTCTGTCATGTAATCAACTATCTTGTCAACAGACTGCTGTAGCAGCAGTGCCATCGCCTTCTTCATCGTGTCTCTATACTTTAGAGGTGAGTCGCCAAACATCCAGCAGTACTTCTGGAACATCAAGTTGTCCTGGACGCTCAGATTGTGTATACATTTCTTTTGTTGTCTGTTACCTCCATTGGTATTGAGTTGAGTGCGTAGGCAGTGGTCATCCTGTGTGATTGATTGGAGTAGAGTGATTGAGTGAGTATGAGTGAGATCATGTGACCAAAGTCTGATGATGACATACGGTGAAGTTGTTTCGAACGACTAGTGGCTCGACAAAGGAGAATAGATCGAATGAGTTGATGTAGTCCTCGCTGGGCACGACGGGGTACTTGATCTTGTTGAATGACTCGCGCAGTTCATCAATGGGCAGGATGTCCTCGATGAAGGTGAAGTTCTTCTTGAGCTCCTTGAGGTCCAGCTCCTTGAGGTAGGGCGACGACGAGTCGGAATCGACGAGCATGGGCGTGTTGTTGCCACTGTGGTCCGCGTCGGCATCCTTGGGCGACGTCGCTGCATCCTTATTATTATCTGTTGTCGACTTGTCCTTGGTGGCCTTCTTCGAAGTGGACTTCTTTCTCCTGCTGCCAAAGCCGGCCGGCTTACGCTTGCGCGCCTTGGAGGTGCTGGCACTACTGCTGCTGGGCGCGCCCGCGGCGTCCTTGTCCTCGGTGTCCATGCTGGCCTCCAGGTTGTCCAGCTTCTCACAGCTCTGGCACTCAAAGGGGTCGGCCATCCTGCTGTTGCAGGAGTTGTGCGACCACTTCTTGCACATGATGCACTCGGTGATCTTGCCGCTGGCCGTCTCCTTGCCGCACACACAGTTCATCGCGCGCGGCACGCACAGCTCGCAGTAGTAGTGCTTGGGCACGGCCTGCTGCTGCTTGATGCCAAAGCATATGCTGTGCTGCCAAACATCACACTTCTCGCACTGGATCATCAGTCCCTGGTCGATGTTGTTGTTGCATATACATCTAATAATCGATTCGTTGTTGTTCTCGTCGTTTGAGGCTGAAGCGTCGTCCTTCTCCTGCTTGGCCTTTCCCTTATTCTTTGATTTCTTTGATGATGAAAGTGGTGTTGTTGATGTTGTCGATGTCGATGAGGTTGTTGTAGTCGTTGTCGTTGATGGTGTCTTTGATGATGATGATTGCTTGTTATTGTTGTCTGAGGACTCACTTAGAGGCTTCAGGTCCTTGTTCGCTTCGTGTTTGATTGTGATGTCGATGTGTGACGCCGATGCTACAACGGGCGTGGTAGGTATGCTGGCGTGGTGGGAGGAGGGTGTGGAGGGTGAGGGCGTTGCAATGGATGAGTGTTTCGACGACAGCATCAGGTCGGTCTCAAGGAGCAGCTTGGGCAGATCCTTGTTGGTATGGTTGATTCCCTGTTGGCTTGGCGTTGTGCTCATTGAGGGAGGCAACGAATGTGTCTTGCTCTGTGTGGATGTTGTCGTCGTTGAGGCTAAAGGCAGTAGTGATGCATTGCTCAATGAAGGTGATGATTGTGACGTCGTCGTCGTACTTGTCGTTGTAGTTGATGATGATGATGTAGGTATGCTCGATGCGGATGCAGACGTGGCTGCTGTGGATGTACTTGATGATGAAGTGTCCTTGGCTGATTGAGGACTAGGTGATTGTATTGATGATGACAAAGACGAAGACGACGACACTGATGAAGATGATAATGATGACGTTGATGATATTGATGATGAGAATGATGTGTTGGTTGATGATGAGGCGTTTGGCATCGTCGTAGCTGTAGGGGTCGATGGTGATATGGAGATGGTGGCGGCGGGCACGTTTGGCGATGTCGTTTCAAGCTTGATCAGGTTGGGTTGTGCACCAAACAGACTGCCAAAGTTTATCGACTTAAACAGAGCTGATGCCTCCGACGTGATTGGCGGCGATTGTTCCAATATATTCTTTGGTAGAGCCCTTCGAGCAATGGACTTTCTTCCACTCCTCTTATTCTCTTCTGTCGTGCTCATTATGTATCTATGTATATATATGTATATGTGTATGTATGATGTATTATGTGTATGTATCTATGTATAACTTTATGTATGTATCAATCTCTCAATCTATGTGATGTATTGTAGTATTCTCCTCATTCACTGTATGTTGCTATCTATGCTTCGTTATCAATGCATTAAACTCTTGTCTTTGTGTAAAAATGATTTTAGTTGTCTTTAGCTATCTTTGTGTATGTGTATGTGTTTGAATGGAGTTAGAGATAGAGAACAATGAGGTTTATAAGTGTGTGTGAGCCCCTTTAGTTTGATTGTTTGTCGAGTGAGAGAAAGAGAAAGAGAGAGAGAGAGACCCTTTATTGCTGAACACAACCCAAACCATGTTGTTGCTCACATGCTCATGCTCACTCACACACCCCTTTGCCACCAGTTAACCTTGTTGCCCGCCACAACATGGTTTGTTGTTGTTGGTGTTCTTCAACTTTGTTGTTTTTCACCACAACCAACAAACATAAAAAAAACATCAATTTTCTATTTTGAAACTTTGCTCAATCAACTGAAGATGTTTATCTCTTTGTCTCTCTATGTCACTCGACACAACAAACAAACAATAATAAGACAGTCCTTTGATATAGGTTGCAACACATATTATTCTTATCTCTGTCACATGTTATAGGTCATATCGCTGTCCATAATAATAATCATCATGATCAGCATCTGTTGATTTAATGAATGAGATACACGATACAATCGCAATGTTTTTGATGCTGTCGGTATTAGAGGCACTTAGAGATTACTAGTAACTGTTGTATCTCGGTTGTTAGCTCTTTCAATCTTGAACCAAAGTGTTGCGTGAATGAGTGAATAGTGAGATGATTGAATGAATGAATGGTGTGGGGTTTGTGCACCAGGTTGAACATCATCTGCGCAACAAACACCTAAATCACACATCATTTCCCTGTTGCACATCAATCAATCAACAATCATTATTATTAATTACTTACTTGTTCACATAGAGGAAGAAGGATGTTGTTGAACGGTACCAAGAGGTTTATATCAAAGGTAGGAAGGATCAACATAGAATGAATGACTGACAAGAATGACTGACTGACTTGTTTAAAGGTTGCGACACCATCACTGTTGAACCGATCAGTTGCATCGGGATCGGGTGTGATCCAACATTATGCAACCATCACACCAACACCTGGCCCGAACAAAGGTACATCGGGTGGTCAACAGCAGCAACAACAGCAGAATCAATCAAACAACGACAACAATAACAATACATCGTCAACAGGCAACTTTAAGAGATATTTGCTATTGACTACAGCTGCTGCGATTGTAGGAGGTGGAGCATACGTATACTTTGAATACCTAAAGAATGAGGACTTTATGTTCTCAGGCGCCCTGCCATCAGTGCCCAAAGAGGCCATGGACAAGTACAAAGAGATGCACTCAATGTTAAGAGAAAGTGGATCATCATCATCATCACCATCATCAACAACAACAACAGAGCAAGCCATTGAGAAACCAATCAAATCAATTGTTGCACCAGTTATTGCTGCAGCTACTACAGCAGTGGCAGCAGCTGTGGAGTCCACACAACATCCAACAACAACAACTGAATCATCGACAGAGAAGAAGCAACAGACATTGGATACAAAGAAGAAATACTCTGATGACATTGTCACTGATGAGCATCAGATTGAATGCCGAGGCCAGGAGTCTGTTCTCATTCAACCAACTACAACCTCATTGCCAGGCTTAGAGGTGGCGCACACTCATGTGTCGGATTCATCCTCCACCCCCGCTGCCACTACCACCACAATCGCCTCTGCACATGATCCAGTATCTGATGCAGTGACCACTGCCGACGTCATTGTTCATCGCATTGATGATAAGCTGGCCACTATCGAGAGTGCAATTGGTGAGGCTGTTAAGAATGTCACTCATCCAGAAAGGATAGAGTCTACTGCCAACTCAGCAGCTGAGGTCCTTAAGACTCCTGTGCACTCAGAGGAGGTGGTATCCGTTGTGGAGACACCTGTCAACATTGACACATCATCATCCGAGTCATCCAATACCATAACAACCATCCCAATAGAGACTGCCGAGGCAGCAGTGGCAGCAGCTGCAACAACAGCGGCGGCAACTGCATCAGCATTGTCATCAGTGGCATCAAACGATGCGACTGAGGCCGCACTCAAGTTATTGGAGCAACAGTACATCAATCAGATCAAGATGTTGTTACAAGAGAATGTACGTATTACACAAGGTTGGTCGATGATTGATTGATTGACAACATGCTAACGATGACGACAACAAACAGATAAAGCTAAAGGATGAGATTGAATTGTTGAAGAACAGCGAGGAATCATTCGCTCAGATGACTGAGCAGAAGCTGAGAAAGCTGTATGAGGACAAGGTGGAGAATAATCTGCGCGAGTTGACCGATGACACGCTGAAGAAGTTGCAAGAGATGGAGACCACGTTCAAGGACAATCTGGACCAGAACTACCAGACAATGGTGGCTAGTGTTCAGAGACAGCGCGACAACCTCACACAGATATTCACCAGCCAGCAAAAGGCGATTCAGAGTGGCGAGCTTGAGAAGAAGTTGGTCAGCACAATGACACTCACATTGGTCGAGCTCAAGAAGGTCA
This sequence comes from Acytostelium subglobosum LB1, assembly GCF_000787575.1. Lineage (NCBI taxonomy): Eukaryota > Evosea > Eumycetozoa > Acytosteliales > Acytosteliaceae > Acytostelium > Acytostelium subglobosum. The sequence continues at coordinate 151,927 of NW_012236523.1, read as the reverse complement.
TGAACAAGGTTGTACCAACACCCTTTGTCCAGCAATATGCCACGCTCAAGGAGCTAGCCAAGTCTGACGACCTGCTCAATTCACTGCTTCGCAACTTCCCCGCCGACATCCAAAACAAGGGTGTCGCCAGTCTGCATCAGTTGAAGGAGCAGTTCCATCAAATTTCACCAAAGGTGCGCGAGATTGATCTTCTGCCCGACGACACATCGATCATTGGCAGAGCCTTGTCAATGGTGGCCTCCAAGCTTATTCTGCCTGAGAAGGGCATGGTCAAGGGCACAGACACTGGCTCCACACTGGCTCGTGCTGAGGAGTTCCTCAAGCAGGGCAACCTGACCAGCGCTGTCAAGGAGATGGAGTCGATCGCCAAGAGAAACCCACAAATCGAGGAGTTGACCCACGAGTGGATAGCCACTGCCAGGAATCGTGTTGCCGTCGAGGACATGGTCAAGTTGTTGGAGGTGAAGCTCAAGCAGGTGTCTACAGAGATCAAGGGATCATCTTCAAGCAAATAGATAGACAGTGATGTATCAAGAGAGATGGATCAAGAGAGGATTGATAGATAGAGTATTAAAAACAGGTTAATCGATAACAACAAAGGGATGAATGGAGTGGATGATGCAACCTAGAGGTCGACTGTGTTATTGGTCTATTCTGCTACTATCCAGGACATGTGGATCAAAGGAAAAAAGGGATTGCGACAGTGTCGATGAGGTATGGCCATTCGCTGTTGCCGCGGCATGATGATGATGGTGATGCGTGGAGGGCGCATCAAAGTGGGACAGCAGGCTCAATTGTGAAAGTGGCGACGTCAGGTTGGTCAACACCGAGGGGAACCCGACCCATTCAAAGGGGCTAATGTTGAAATTGAAGGTGCTGCTGTTGAAGCCATCCATGCCGCCATTGCCAATACCAATGCCATTGCTGTATCCATTCTGGTGTTCATGGTCGTGGCGTTGAGCGTCATTCTGGTGCTGCTGTTGCTGACGTTGCTGCTGTTGATGCAGTTGTTGCTGCTGCTGCTGTTGCTGCTTGGGAGGCGACACAATGAACTGTTGTGGCGTTTGCTTGCTGTGATTCTTGATTGGATACATGATGTCGTCGTTCATGTTGCTGTTGTTGTTGGTTGTCTGGATGTGAGATATGAGAGATGAGTGCTGGTATTGATGTGGATATTGGTTGCTCAACATGCTTGGCGATGACAGGGGTGGTGGCGACATTGGTGAAGAGTGGAGATGGAAGTATTGGTTCTTGACTACAGGAATGGGCTGTGCTTGTGATTGGGTGTGTTGGGAAAGAGGTGAGAGTGACAGTGGCGGCGTGAATTGGGTACCCAAAACTTGTTGGTGGTGGGTCTCTGCTGGCATGTACAAGGCCGCCATTGATGATGATGATGGAGACGGGACATCGAGTGGTCGTGTAATTGTAGTCGTCGTCTTCTTCTGCTGCTGCTCAATTGCGTTGAAGTTGTTGTTGTTTGTTGGCAGCAGCTTGGGGTTTGATGATGATGTTGGGGGATTTGGTTGTCTTTGCTCTACAGTGATCAATGGTGTCGTCTTGATCTGCAGCTTTGTGGTCTGCTGTTGAGGTTGCTGCAGCTGCAGTTTGCGATTGGATGAGGTTGCCAACTCCTTTTTGTTGTTGGGCAACACCTTGCGTGGTGGCTCAGCCTTGACTGGACTGACGGCGGGCTCCTTCTTCTTGGGCTTGACGACCTTGGCCATCAACTGCTTGGACAGACTCTCCATCTCGGCGCACCACTCTGGGTGGAACACGTCGGTCCTCTTGGCAAACTGGTCTAATACTACACTTGATCTCGTCTTTAGAAGGTTGTTGTTGACGTTCAGCTTCTTCCTCAGTGTCTGAACGACCATCTGGTAGACGATGCTCCTCACCTGCTCGGTCTGGTCGGCGCTCAGCGACGACACGACGTTGAGCAGCGCGTCGTAGTACTCATTGTCGCTGTCCTCCTCCTGGCTGCCCGAGTTGAGGTAGTCAGAGATCGATTTCTTGATCGTTTGCTTCCACTGACCGACAACGCGGTGTGACTCGAGCAGCTCCTCGAGCTTCTGGATGTTGGTCGACAGGCGATCCAGCGTGGCCCCGTGCAGCGTGTTTGAGGCAGTGTCGGCAGCGGCCAGGGCTTCGCCACACTGCTGAGACAGACGCGCCTGATGGTCGTGCAGATTCTTAAGCAGCTCCTCACTTGATGCTATCGACCTGCTGGCATTCGCATTGCTGGCCTGATTCAGATACTTGTTGATCTCGTGACACAAGTCATCTCTCTTCTTGACCCTCTGCAACTCCTCTGCATGTTGTCTCTGCAGCTCCTTCTCCTTGCGCTCGCGCTGCTGTTTGGCCAGTGCTGGATGGATGCCGTTTGGCTCGCCGCCCTCCTTTGTGGGCGCCACTGCCTTGTAGTCCTGAAAGACGGAGTCGTTGATCACGTAGGTGAACTCGAGGCTGTAAGGTCCAACGCCAAAACGATTGGTGGCGCGCACCTTGAACGAGTAGTTGCCACTATCCAATCCAGGTGTTGTGTAGTAGTTGTTGTAGCCTCGATAGATCACCGAGAACTGCTGTTGTTGAGGGTCCTCCTTCTTCATCATCTCCAGGCAGAACTCCTGTACATTTGAGCTGCATGACCACCGCAACTGCACCTGTACCTCATTCTCCTTTATAAATATCAGTTTGTCGATTGTTGGCTGTGTACATTGGTTTGGAGATTTGTCTTTGGATATTGATTGATTGAGTTAGTGAGTGAGTGGATTCATTCCTGGATCCATGCCAATCACATGTAGTTACTTACTGTTGGTATTGATTGGTTGAGTGAAAGTGAATGATTTCGAAGGGATATTTAACATTGAGTAGAATGAGAGAGGTGATTGTGATGTGAATGAGTTGTTGTCATTGAGTATATACTTCTTGGTGTTTGTCGAGTTGCCATTGCTATTGTTGCTACTGCTACTACTGACACTACTATTGCTGCTGCTACTACTACCATTACTACTTATACTACTATTACTGCTATTCAGATTGTTGTTGATGCCGTTGCTGTTGATGTTGTTGGTGTCGTAGGGCAGTTGATTGAATGAATCATCATAGTCATTTGAAGTGTTGATGTATTGAGTTCGCTTGGAGGAGTCGACGATGGAGAGATAGGCGTACTTGAGCTCCTCGAGGATGTAGGGGTTGCTGATCTCATTCTTCTTGAGCTCGAACTTGGACACGATGTAAAGATTGATGCGATCGTTTAATTTACACTCGTCGTCCATCAACGCCTGGTATTCGTTCTCGTTGTTGATGATCGACTGCTTGATCGACTCAAAATTCTTGGCGATGGCCTCGTTGGTGGCGGTCGACGCCGACGCCAATCCATTTGGATTCAATGAGTGCTTGCTGTTGGCAGTGGAGGCGCCACCATGAAGTTGCAGCTGTTGCTTCTCCTTGACATAGTACAGACTGAGTTTGATGAGATTGACGTCATTCTTTTGATCATTGATACGTTCATTCAGTCTGTTGACACGTTGTTGTATGTCATTGGCTTGGGCCATCAATTCATTGAACTCATCATCATTTGACAACTGTAGCAATTGGAATGATCTAAGTGCTCTCCAATCATTTTGTTGTTGTTGCGTTTGTTGATGTGTTTGTTGCTGCTTCTTCTGGGTCTGGTTCTGGTTCTGATGATGCTGCTGTTGCTTTGTTGAGGCTGCACTATTCTTTGACTTCATTTCCAAAGTCATTGAATGTGAGTGAGTTAATTGTATCTATAAATATATAATATTGCTCAAATGAATGAGTTGTTGATGTAATAATCTGTCTTTCTCTCTATCTCACTATCTTCTAACTCTTGTTGTGTTTAATGGTCCCTCTCTCAATGTGTGGCTTGTGTGTGTATGTGTTGTTGTGTATCTATTTGGCTCAATGTACAATGAGTCCTTCTCTATCTAACACACTCACTCTCTCAGACACTCAAACAACACAGGTAGCTTCCTATCCTATCTCAACTCTTTCTTTGAGTTTGGGGTGACTGGAAGGGGTGTTGACGTGTGTGTCTTTGTTTTGGATGGAGATTAGGGGGTACAAAATAATATAAATATAAATAAAATATCAAAATGCCCTCACATCCCTCCAAAACCATCACTTTGTTGTTGGTGATGTTTTGATTGATTGTGTTTGATTGATTGATTTTCACTCACACACATATTTTGATTTAGTGTTTTTTTACATCAACAAAAAAACATCAATATCATTTCCAAAATAGGTAGAGATAATATAATATCAATGGTTGTGTGAACATCACATAATTATACCCATTCACATTCACATCATCATTGCAATGATTACAACACTTAGACGTTGTGCACTTATACTATCTCCATCAAAATCAACAAAATTAACTACTTCATCATCTTACCTCATTGGACATACAACGCATAGCAGCAATAACAATGCTTACAAGTCCATCATCAACAGAATAAACATGACTACAACATCATCTACATCACAATCAAATGTGATCTCTTGGAAATCATTCATCTTCTTTGATCAACGTCATAACCAATGTCTCTATATCAAGGAGAGAGCTGATCAAACATCAACTCATTCAAGCATTCCTCCCAACTTCTATGGCTTTCCATCAATCCCAAACCAAGTCAACAACAACATTGACCAACAGCAAACCTTGCAGCCACTGTTCCAACAACAGCAACAAAAGATACCAGGTGTCTTCTACTTGGGTCGTCTGTGCACTCCCTTCTATCTGCCACAGCTCAAACGAGATGACTGTAGTTACTACATCGTATTAATGGATGGCACAGAGTCACTTGATCTGAATAGTTTGAACAAATTGGTCAACAAGAGCGATGATGATACATCAAGCTATAGCTGGTTACACCCCGCAGAGGTGATTAATAGATTCCAGAATGCTCCAGTCTCTGATAGATGGCTTAGCACACCCGAGACACAGAGGATCACTGGTTTGGTGGCTGATCTACTCAAGGTCCTTGGCTCACCCAGTGCTGCCACCGCACAAGAACAACTTGGCAAACCCATAACACCAGAGAATGATGACATTGTTGGAGTGCAGACACCATTGTTGTATGCCCCTGGTATCGAGAGCATACCTATTGTATCAAACACAATCATACCGTTTAGAAGCACCAACTTGATAGTCTGTTGTGATGGAGACAGTGCATTGATCGTTGACCCTGGCGCCAATCAATCAGGCCATCATCACTTTGAGAATATACTGCTCACTCGAATCCCAGAGCATGTAAGAACAACCGATGGTGGACGCAATCTCAAGGTGTTCATCACGCACGAGCACAAGGACCACTGGGAGGGGCTGCCATTGGTCGAGAAGCATTTCCCCAATGCTTCATTGGTCGCCCATCCCGAGTGTCTGGAGCTCATCCAGACAACACTGACAAAGGTGTCTGTCTCTGGAGCACCATTCAGCTCTGTGTCTGTCGACAGCAATGCCGCCAATGTCGACTCTGGCAACCGCATCGTTATTGGAAGATACACATTCGACATTGTATCAACACCTGGCCACACAAGCAACTCGCTCTGTCTCTTTGAGACCACCTCTCGCACACTTGTCGCTGGCGACCACATCGTAGGATGGGGCTCATCAGTGTTGGATCACAACAGCGGCAACATGAAGCAATATCTACACACAACTCAATCGATGATCGATGTGCTGAAGCCCTCGATCGCACTGCCAGCACATGGTCCATCAAACTACGAACCAATCACACTGCTACAGAACTATATCAAACATCGATTGGTTAGAGAGAAGGCTATACTTCAGGCGTATCGTGATGGCAACACAACACTCCAGGACATACTCTCGATTGTTTACAAGGATCTCGATCCCAAGCTGAACCAAGCGGCCATGATGAACATTCGTCTCCACCTCGACAAGCTGAAGGAGGATCAAGAGATACAATAAAAGCCAACTAGTTGTTGATCACAGTAGTCGTGTTGAATGAGTGGACTCTGTGTTGTCGAGTCAAATGACTGATCATCTTTATTTTATCTTTAAGGACACTTTTATTTGCCCAACACCAAGGGATGATACTTTGCAACTCATCAATCACGCAAGAACACTGATAACATCTGTGTGGCAATCGACCATGATAAAGAGGATGATTAGGATGACCATGTTCATGACCTTGGCGACGATCACGAAGATGTCCATAATAAAGATAAAAATGCATACACAAAGAAACTTCGATTTTTATACCCTGTATCACTTCAAACTCTACAGACCATCATCTTTCCTTGGTCCAGAACGTTATTCGGCATCAGAATCAATTAAACAACCCCATCATAAGAAACTTGGAGGATTATGATGGGGTTTCAGATACGTGATAAGGGTGGGGATTAGAGATCAATTGTTGGTTGAGATCTGAACACAACGTCCACTCATCACCAGAAGTAGAATGTCCATGAAGTTTCTACAATATTTATTTTAACGACAGAGTGCAAATTATATAAATTATATATCAAACCAATATTTAATAATCAATTAATAATTATATCATCATTAATAAAAATATACATCATCATCATAACCAAATAATCAATATCAATTAATATTATAATGAGGAATATAGTTTTATTACTAATAGTATTATGTATTATTTCAAATCTTATTAATGCAGATATCACGCACTCGGGATCTGATCCAGAGTAATTATTTTTGAATTAATCTTTTGAATATATAACTAACCATAATGATTTCTATATTAATTAATATACACAGTTATAATAGTATTCTTTTAGATATCTTTGTGGGAGATGATCAAAACCAAATAGGAATGCCCAGTTTCCATGCAGATTTAAAAACTGGAAATAACTATTTTGGAGGTTTATAAACCAGGAATAAAGCTAGAGTCATCGGAAAATATTATAGACTCACCACCGTCATTCACATCCGTCGAACAATTCATTGACAACACCATCTACTTGTCCATCTCAGTTGATGAATTGTGATCAGTTGAACTGGTGACCTTTAATATGAAACATTCTGAACTTTGTACAAAGTTATTGTTATGAAGTCCATGAATCTCGTTAATTATAGTTACATTGTATTAATGAATCTTTGACTAAATGAATCTGATCATTGAGATTGGATCCTTCAAATAATTTAGACCATGGAAAAATGATTGAACTTCAAAAGAATTGTTGATTGATGACAGTGCATTGACCCCGCGTCAAGATTAAATGTATTAGTGAAGTTACTTACATGTATTTGTGATCAATATATATAATAGAGATGAAGAGAGATAAAACAAACAATAATACTACAACTACTACAGCACCAGTCGATCAAGCCTCCGCACCTGCCCCACAGTCAAAGGTGGTCGAGCCAGTCAGAGTTGCACTATACGATGGTGTAGGACAGAAGCAAGCATTGGATGATGCAATTGTTAGAGTAATATATACAAGATTCATACATCATCAATAGTATAATGACTTACACATCACATCATGTTGTAGTACTTTACAAGTGAACTTAGTTATGAACAGGTACACACGATCAACTATATCAAGGTGTTGCTGGGACTGGTGGGATGTATCCTTGCTGGCCTTGCTCAGTTCTACCCTGAGCCATTCCCAAAGAATAAGCCAGTATTGATCATTTGCGTACTATTGTATGTTTGTCAAGTCCATCCCGGTCTGGCCCTACCTATCTAACCTTGTTGACAATCATTCTTCAGGTATATGCTAATCTCATTGGCGTTGTATTACATTGCACAGTTTGTACAGAAGGATACTATACTCTTTGGAAGAGCCAAGGAGAGCGGCAACAGCGACTTTAGAATCAGCACATCTCTGCCGCGATTCGAACCAAACTACACGATCAAGTATGAGAGTGGCAAGGACATTGTTCACAGCGTCACCAAGCCAATCAACAACTACTTTAACACCAGTGGATTGCTGGTTGAGGCTCCTCTATTCAAGGACCTCCACAAACTACACGAGAAGGCAATCACCAAGAAGTCAAAGTAAAGGCTACGACGACGACAACGTATATCTATATATACTCTCTTCGATTACAGGCATGTACAGGAGGAGTATAGCATCCTCCTCCTTCATTTGGTTTATTCATTCAGTAGTGGTAGTACTACTCTAGAGCACTGGCATCCTGGACTTGCTCTTGAGCTCGAGCATCTCGAGTAGCAGTTGGTCCCTGTTCTGGAGAGCAGTGAATTTCTGAAGAGTGACCGATCAGTAATCAAGCCGACTGGCGAAGAAAAGTCCAAGTAGTGGACAGTACTTACCATCTTCTCAGCTGACTTGACAGTGAGTTGGATACCCGAGGAGAAGAACGAGTTGAACTTCTTGATGTCTGAGATGTCGGACCAATCAATCTTCTCCTGCTCGGTAGTGGATGGGTCAGTGATCTGTCGCGTCCACGGTGAGGTAGAGAGAGATACTTACTGTTGCGTACGAGACATGGTTCTGGTAACAGAGGAAATGGGTTGTGAGTGTGATGCGGCCATACATGCCCTTGCGCATGGCCGTGTGATTGGAGACGATCTTCTCGCCTTTGGGCAGCTTGTAAAGGTTGGCTACAAACTCGTACTCAATGTCTTGGTTCTTGGCGTGTTGGACAACGGCCTCCTCCAACTTGATGTGATCGTTGAACTTGGACACCAGCTGGATGGTCGACTTGTACAACTTGGCCTTCTTCTTCTCGGCAAAGTCCCACAAGTCATAGCTCTTCTCGCCCACGTAGACACTGAATGTCTCGCGGCCACTGATCGTCTGTTTCTGTAGTCGACTAATGTTGGCGTACTTCACAACAGAGTTGGTCTCATTGTATGACAGAATGGTTGATATACACATGCAGTCATCCATCAAATAGATGACCGTCGGGATGCCCAGCGAGCTACGGCACTTGTACTCTGTTGATGATGATGTTAGTGATTGGTTGATTGAGTGAATGAGCGAATGATGTATACATACTCTCAACTAATGTTGACTTGCTGAGATCGAAACGATCTTGGATGAAGCGGTTCTTATACATGGTCTTGTTGGTCTTGGCAAACTGCTTGGCATCGTTGTCTTTTTGTCGCGAGAACAATGCGGCCATGATGTGCACTTCGCGTATTGGTGTGGTCCGCTGGAAGAAGCCCAACTGGAACTTGGTTGGAATGGCTGGCAACACATCGGCACCGGCAAGGCGGTACGTTGGGGTAGCGACCAGCTTCTGGTGCAGGCTTATCAACGCCGATGTGCCTGTAAAGTAGACGGGCAGCGTGGAGAACAGTGGCTCAGCATGCTTGCGCAACAGGTCGAGGATCATGCCCTCACCATCAGCATAGAAGAAGGCTTCGAGAGGGCCGTACATAGCGAGGATCATGGACACTTGATTGAGCAGCACGTCATCTGTCTGTTTCTGCTTCATCTTGCCGTCTGAACCTGGGAAGAGAAGACGCTCACACATCTTCCAGATGCACTGCCACACGCCACGAATGAAACGATTGAATGTTGGATGGTAGAGGTTACCACTGAGAATCCTGAGCTCGTTGGACAGGTAAGTGGTGAGGTCTTGCAGCGCGCCATCTACAAACGATGCTTCAAACAATGATGGCTCGGGCGTGGCCGAAGCAGCACTGGGAATGGTGGTGGCCGAGCCACGCTTGTTGAGTGCTGGCAACTTGGTCAGCATGATGCCCACAAGACAGGCGTTAACCCAGCGTCCAATCTTGCTGATGGATAGGTCGGAGAGATACTCGACGTTGCGCTTTGCGGCCGTGAACGACTTGGCAAAGGCGTCATTGATGCGGTCCTCGCCCACGGTGGGGAATGTCTTGATCATGTCGTTACAAAGGTCGTCAAGCAGTTGTCGCGAGGTATCAATGGAGTTGAGCTTAACACAGATGGTCGTGCTAATGGTGCGTGATGACCTGGCAGTTTCTTGATCGATCGAGACGGCCGTGGAAGAGGAACGAGTTCGCGACGTGATGGTGATGTCCTTGATGAAGGACAAGAACTTCTCATAAGAGTGTTGGTTAGAGTCGTCCTCGTCCAGGTTGAACAGGGGGCTGGCCACATCGTCCAACTCATTGATGAGCGAGCTCATCACAGTCTCCAAGTAGTCTTGGTAGCATTGTGCCACTATCTCTATAAAGTCCAGCACTGCCTTGTCCACATTGATGCCGATTCCCGCCAGATGATTCTTTCCAATCTCAAACATCTGGAACAGGTCCATCACACTTGATGAGTGCAACACCTTGTTCTTCACATCGATGGCCACCCACTTCTCCACGTCCAGACTTCTCTCCATCCATGTATTGAACTGGTTCCTCGCCTGATCAATCCACAATCTAATGAATGGCGAGAACATCTCATTGAGGTTCATCTCAATGCCCTTGATCCTGGAATGATTTGGTGAGAGAGGTGGTGTTAGTGGCGAGTCCCGATGTTTGATTGATTGATTGGTTGGACGTACTCATTTGATGCGTTTGGATAGATGACTGAGGACATGAGTGATTGGATCTTCTTGAGGAGTGTGAAGGTCTCAATGCTGACAGTGAGCTCTTTAGAGAGGACGAACAAGGTCTCATCACGCAATAGTTTGTAGTAGGATACTACTGACTTCTTGATCAAACTCTTGCCAAAGAACTGTGAATAGATACTAATGTCATTGTGAATTTGAATCTCAATGGCATCATAAATGTCCAACATGCTGACGATATTCCTAAAGTCATTGGAGTCCTCAATGGACACCTCAGAGTTCTCCTTCACCATCTTGAAGAAGATGTCAAAGTAGTTCTAAACAATGGGATTGATTGATGTGTGAGTGATCGTGTGATTGATGATGCGGTACAACTGATCACTTACATTGAGATACTTGTCAATCTTGGTGTTGAGCTTGGACTCGATGTCTGAGCCCTTGATACCCTTTTGGAAACAACGTACTGTGATCAACTTCTTGATGATGTCGAAAGATGCTACTAGTAGCTTGCCATTCTCTCCACTGATGCCTTGCACCTCACCAGCCTCATTCATCATCACTGGGAAGCTTAATCCATAACGACTGATTATGTTGCTGAATGTTGACTTGAGTGATTTGATCGTGGTGGTCAGTCGTGTGGCCATGTCGTTGGTCAACATGATGGCGCCAGATTGGCAGTCAGCCACCAGGTTGTCCAGCGTGGTGGAGATCAGCTTAAGGTGTTGCTGCGTGATGGAGAAGTTGTCAATCACATGATTGAGTATGGTGGTTAGACGTGTGAGCGAGGAAATGGCAACGCGCTGCTCAAACTCGGTCAGCAGCGAGGCGAGCTCGTCGCTAAAGATGAGCGATGTCTTGAACTCTGTGGTGGACATGATGAACTCGACCAGATCGGCCATGTACTGCTGATGATTGATTGTGAGAAGTGTGCGAATGTCCGCTGGTACGCTGTCCAATGCGTCAGACTTCTCAAGTTCGCGGCGCGCAAAGTACAGCGACACCCTAACGCTGCCAAGTCCCTGATCACTTAGCTCCTCGCCCTCTAGAGCGCCATCTTTTTGCGCGCCAGACTTGTCCTTATCCTTGCCATGTGTGAGCTTGGAGAAGAAGCTCTGTTTCTTCTCGCGAGGCTGAAGATAGTAGCTCACTTGCGCGGCAGCGTCAAGCGGCAAGAGGGGTAGACGGGGATCGTCCGTCTGGAGTCTGATGTGGACGGTGCCCATGAAGTCGTCTTTGGTGACGAGGTCCGAGTCAAACACCGAGCAAATGAATGTGTTCTCATCACGCTTCTCTGACTTGAGCACGAATGTCTCGTCCCAAACCGGGTTGAGCGATGTCTTCTTGACTGAGGAGCGATGTCCGTGCGACGACTTTGACTTGTGGCACTTGTCGTCGGGGGTCGTAAGATGAAGACACACGTAGGGGTCCGACGACTTGGTCGCAATGTCCTTGTACTGAAGCGTGGAGGCGCTGTTGACCAGCACGATCAGCAACGTGGAGAACTGTGGTAGTGCAGCAACTTGTTTCTGTCGAGTGCGGAAGTACTGTGTGCGCTCGGATGTGAAGCGAGCGTGTGTGGCCACATCGACAAAGTCCTTGGGTGCGGGCTGCGCCAGCGATGCGTTGTAGGACAACTCGGCCAGGTGGTACCGAGTGAGGTTGTAGGCCTGGCGCGCAAGGCTGGCCTGGTCCGCCTCGGACTTGATACCAAACGATCGTGCCAACAATGCTACACTGTTGCGCATCTTGCGCTCAGACTGCTGCAATATCAGATTGCTCAGCAAGTAGACGTACATTGCTCGCACGGATGGAGTAAGTGTGGCGATCGATCGCTCGTCCGACTTCTCGATCGATCGTTTGAGTGTGAGCATTGGTGTGGCCTTGTTGTGTGTCATGAGTACGGCCGAGAGGATAGCCTTGGACTTGGCGCGGAACAAGTGTGGTCGATTGGCCGCGTCATCCACATGCATTTGGGCGACGCCACAAGGCGAAGTGGTGACGGTCGCGCCAAATGTCGACCTGGAAGGCGAGTGCATGTGTGCCGATGGTGCATGTGAGAGGAATGCTGAGAAATCCTGTTGTCGCACTACGCTTGCCAGACGCTGTAGAGGTGCGTCATTGGGTCCGACTGGCACGCCCAATGGACGTTTGTCTGGCGACACACCTGTCGCAGGGCCATTTCCACGCGTAACCTTCTCATCATCCTCAAACAAGTCTCTCTTGCTCTCCAATCTATTCTTTGTCAAATTCAACTTTGCCATATTCTTGCTAGGCTGTGAAGGTACCTGTGGCAATGGTTTGGAGGCCATCCTGTATCTGTCTCTCTCTATGTGTGTGTGAGCGTGTGAGTTGAGTTTGATTGATTGAGTTTGATTGAGTGTGAGTGATAAGTTATAAGTAAGTAATATAGTTAACTATTATAAAAGGTATTTTAAGAAAAGAGAAAAGTAATGAAGAATCAGTAAGGTCGTCATGATACTGATGATGATGGTGATTGGTTGAAGGAGTGAGACAGACACAATTGAGTAATCAAATCAAAATTTAAAGTTCGACGATATTTAGGATTGGTAATATGAGTTGCCCGAATTCGTTCAATGAATAAATAACCCCATCCATCACATTTAGAACAGTGCCAAGGTTGTCGTGCGAATCATCAGTTCATGATTCTGACCCCGTTTCCCCCCTCATCACCCCCTCAACTTACTTGACCAACATTCAGATGATGACCACATTCCTTCAACTTCATTATCCAATTGTTTATTTGAAGCCGCGAACAGTAATCATTTATACTAATACTCATCATCAAATTATATAATATAATCATCAAATCCCATCAATCAATCAATCAATCCAAACATTCAATCAAACATATAATCAAAGATGAAGAAATTGATAAATGATCCAAATAATGTTATACATGAGATGATGGATGCGATGATGGACTCGAATGAATTGTTGACAAAGATTGATAATGCTAATGTTATGGTTTTGGAAAGGTCAAGACAAGAGAAGGAGAAGGATAAAAAGGTGGCGTTGATATGCGGTGGTGGGTCGGGACATGAACCAGCGCATGCAGGATTCATAGGTGTTGGAATGTTGGATGCAGCGGTCATTGGTGATGTGTTCACATCGCCCTCGCCATCACAGGTGTTGGCCGCCATTCGTGCTGTCACTGGAGCACCCGGATGTCTGCTGATCGTCATGAACTACACGGGCGATCGTCTAAACTTTGGAATTGCTGCAGAGATGGCTCGCAATGATGGCCTTCGAGTGGAGATGCTGGTGGTAGGCGATGATGTGGCCACCATCCACTCGTCCAAACGTCGTGGCATTGCTGGTACGGTGCTGGTCAACAAGATACTAGGTAGTTATGCGCAACGTGGAATGGCCCTTGACCAACTGATTGGCAAGGCACATCAACTCCTTCCGACTCTCAACTCAATGGGTGTCTCCTTATCCAGCTGCACTGTTCCAGCTGTTGGCAGGCCCAACTTTGAACTTGGCGACGATGAACTTGAGTTTGGACTTGGTATCCATGGTGAGCCAGGTATCAAAAGAGAGAAGCTAACAGGTTGTCATAATGTTGTTGTAAGTTTAGCGATCGTCAGCATTGGCGGGATGGGATCATCCCACTCACTCTATCATTCAATCACTCATTCAATCAAACAGAGACATATAGTTGAGTACATATTGGAGAATGCACCAAATGCCAGTCAACATTATGGTGTTGGAAAGAGATTGGTAGTGATGGTGAATAACCTTGGATCAACAACACAGATGGAGATGAATGTTGTGGTAGGGGAGACCGTTCGTCTACTTCAATCCAAAGGATACATCATTGATCGTCTGATCAATGGCACACTAATGACCGCTCTAGACATGTCTGGCATCAGCATCAGTATAATGTCAAGCGATAATGATATTATTGAATGGTACGCATCCTTGTCATGGAATAATATGTGATGGAACACTCACTGATTCATTCACTCTATTAGCATTGACTATCCAACCAATGCACAGGGATGGCCTGTTAACAGTGTATCTAAGCCACGTGCATACCATGGACAAGGACTTATCCCTCTTGGAAAGAACAAGACACAACACAATGAGTTGCCAGACCCAAACCAACACATATGTATGTGACACATCAATGATCAATCCATCGCCACAACTAACAATATTGAATGAATGAATGAACAGATGATAAATACAAACAGGTTGTTGTGGATAAGTCAACAGCAATGATGATCAAGAGTATCCTTGAGCATGTGTGCAAGGCATTGCAGGAGAACTCAAACATATTGACTGATTTGGACTCTAAGGTTGGCGATGGTGATCTTGGTATAACACTGGAGCGATGCGCCAACAATGTATTGAAGCTGGTGGACATCATTCCATTCGACAGACCATGTTATGCATTGCTAAAGATATCACATATACTTCAAGAGACTGCAGGTGGCTCATCAGGTCCATTCTACGCTGTTTTCTTTATGAAGTTGGCAACATCTATATTCCAATCTCATCAAGGCAAGGCACCCAATGAGCCAATCACCAGACAACAATGGGCCTATGCATTGCGTGAGGGATACTTGGCCATTCAACAACTTGGAGGTGCAAAGATTGGTGATTGTACAATGCTTGATGCTTTGATCCCCGCCATTGACACCATCGTTCGCATGTCCAACGACACACAGCTCAACATCAAACAGATTCTTGAAGCCTCGGCTGAGGCTGCGCACCAGGGCGCTCAATCGACAGTTGGAATGAGGGCCAACCAAGGCCGTGCCTCATATCTTGGTGATCGATCAAAGGATTGCATGGATCCAGGTGCATGCGCTATTAGTGTCATCTTCCAATCAATCAAACTTGTTCCACAGGACCAAACTCATCATCATCACGATCCTGATACATCGATCACCTTCTACCCAAGGTTCATGCCGGATATATTGTCTGGCGCAAAGACGATCACTATTCGTGATTTTGATGAAGCAAAGCACATTCCAACTAATTATCCACTTCGTGTATATCCACATGGACAGCCTGCAGATGGCAAACCAATATGCCGTATCCAAGTTGAATCAATCTTATCCGTACGATTTGATCAATTGAATGAACATCATGCCAAACAAGAGAACATGACACTTGACGAGTTGAAGCGTGTGATCAGCGAGATATATCCCAACGAGAATAAGCTCTACGTCGTAACATTCCATCTTGTCTAACCTGTGGACTGGACCAGACTGGACTGGATTGGTAATAAAGTACTCGCGAGATGCTATGACATTGTGATGATATTGCAGTTGTCGTCGACACGACAGGTTTATTAAACCTGATCAGTTGATTGATTCTGGAAGTCATCGAATGATTGGGCTAAAGATGGATGGATGGGCAGGAGAGAGATATTAGTGAGTGATCGATACCACATGGATTGACAACATGTCTGGGTGCTTACTTAAGAATGACTCGTCTGTGTACAGTTCAGAGATACCCTCCGAATCAATGACACTGTCCATGAAGTAATAGTCGGATTGGGTAGAGTCGTAGATTGAGTCGGCAAAGTATTGTGAGGATGGGATGACTCCAGCGACAGTCGTTTGATGTTGCTGTTGTTGCTGTTGCTGTTGTTGTTGTTGCGGGTGATGATAGGTGTCAAATGGTGAATAGGCGGCCACTGTTGAGTTTGGTTCCCAATAGGTGGTCGGCGTCGTTTGGAAGCTGTGAAGTGAGTTGATCTGTACAGTTGAGAGTTGAGGTTGTGATGATGAATGTGATGTCGTTCGGATCGGTGATCCAAAGGCAGGTATGAGCGCCGTGCCAACGCTACTGCTGCTGGGCTGGCTAGTGGTGGTAATCGGTTGTTCTAGGATGGAGATTGCGTCGTTGCTGTTGTCGCTGTTGTTCAGGCCGGGGTTGGACGGCTCGTCCGACACCTGATTATGACTGAGCAAGAAGACGTCGATAGGGTCGCTGTTCTCATTGTTTAGATAGATCTGGTAGCGTCTGTTGGGCATGATCATTCCCTCGTCTGGGTCTGGCACCTCGAGTTTCGTGCCAGCTGGCGCTTTGATCGCGATCAATGTGTCGTTCTTCAGCTGCTCTATTTCTCTCAAGTCGTCATATGTTACAAAGAACAGCCTATAATTGATTGATTGGAATGATTCCAGGTTAGTCAAGGCCATTATCGGGCACGTGGACTTTGTCTATGTCACAACATACTTTGATGTGGCAGCCTCATGAATGATTTGTTGGATGTTCTTCTGGACAATCTTGAGTGAGGAGTCGATGCCGGCCTCCTTCTCGGTGAGCTTCTTGACCTCCATCTTGAGTGCCTCGTTGTTGCTGCTGGCCAACAGGTCGATGTTGTTGTGGACGTGTGAGTCGACGCCTCGCCACTGCACCTGGTTCTTTGAGCTCTTTTCAATAAGGCCAACGCCTTCCAGCACACAGGTCACATCGTATATACGTCG
The DNA here is from genome assembly GCF_000787575.1 of Acytostelium subglobosum LB1. NCBI lineage: Eukaryota > Evosea > Eumycetozoa > Acytosteliales > Acytosteliaceae > Acytostelium > Acytostelium subglobosum. The sequence continues at coordinate 134,980 of NW_012236523.1, read as the reverse complement.
CTTGGTGATCTCAATCGATTGAGCTGCTGCCTTCAAGTCCAAGATGCCATACGGTGACTTTTGAACCAGATCCACAAACTTCTTTGTCAGCATCACAAGTGAGTTGTCATATCTTGATGCTTTGTCTATAATGGATGGATGGATGTTGATTGATTGGGTCAGTCGAGATTCGTGAGTGAGCTGTGTTGGCGAATGCCAGATAGTTACCAGGCTTCTGCTTCTTGTTTGATTTTGTTCCTGATGCTGGTGGACTGTCGTCTTCTTCCTCCTCCTCAGACTCTTCTTCGTCTTCGTCATGTACCACCGCGCTCTTTGCCCTTGATCGTGTGCCAGTTGTCTTGGGCGCGGCCGTACCCTTCCTCGTGCGCTTGTTGGTGCCTCCATTCGTAGTCTTAGTTGTAGTGGATGATGTAGAGGTGGTTGTGGTGGTTGGGGCGCCCTCGCTGGCACCGTTCGAATCCTTCTTCTTCCTGCCTCTGCCGCGGCCGGTGGTTGCCGGCGGCGCCGCTGCCGCTGCCATGGTAGACTCTTGTGAAGAGACCTCCTGCGATGACGCTGGTGTAGTGTTTTTGGACGATCCATTGGATGCCGACAAGGAGGCCGCCGGACTCCTGGCCACATTGGAGTTGCTCAACTCGCGCAGCTGTTGCAGAGACATCTGGATCTTCTTGTCGGTCGACGATGACGAGGTGTGACCACCCGACCCAGAGCTACCGTTGAAGCTGGTGTTGTTGCTGTTGTTGCCGTTGTTGCCATTGATATAGGGCATCGATGAGAATGGTGATTGAAGCGATGCCAGTGATTGGATTTGTGACAGTGATGAGTTGATGTTGTTGTTAAGATGATTGCCAGGCATAGTTGGTGTGCTATTAATACTACTGTTGTTGCTGCTACTACTGGCGCCACCAGTTACCGAACTACTCTGTAATATACTGTAAAGATCAGACAGTGATGAGTTGCCATTTGGCGTACTATTGATATTGTTGTTGTTGTGGTTGTGGTGGTTGCTCACACCTCCATTGCCAGACTTTGTCGTTGATGTCGGCGTTGATATTGCTGATGGAGCAGAGTGTCGTTTACTATTGTGCATCGTGGTCGTTGTGGTAGTAGTTGTTGATGATCTTCCGTTTCCATGATTGCTGACTACACCGCGACCATTACCATTGCTACTATTGTTATTGTTGTTGATTGCTCCACCTGCATTATTATTGTTGTTTAGTGCGGCAGCTCTACTCCTCGTCATCGGGAATGATGAGAGTATACTATTTAAGCCTGGACCGTCGTTCATTCTCAGATTTGATTGTTTGTTTGATTGATTGAACTTGTTGACTGGATGATTGATTGAATGAATGATTGTTTGATTGATTGAATACCTTTACAATACTATATATATCTATATATCTACTTATTTAGATCTATGACATGCACTTATACTTCAGCCTTATACACAGGCACATTGGATATTGGATGTGACGACGTTGTTGTGTTCTTGATGTATGGAGTGGATTGATAGATGGATGGATGGATGATCTGAACTGAACTAAACCTGAACTGTTGGTGTGATGGTGTGGACGACTGACTGACTGACTGACTCTCTCCAAAACAATGAAAGGCACCTGACCCTATTACTGTGTATAAAGTACTACTCAAGTTATGTTATTGTTGTTGTTGATGGTGATGATGACTGTTGCCGTAGCTGCAGCTGTTGTTGACAATGACAGCGACTGGTGGATGATTATAACACACTTTCCTACTACTACTACTACCTCTCTCTTATGTATCCAGTAGGTTGAATTGAATTGGGTTGAGTTGAGTTGGTAGGGAGTGGAGTGACAGAAAGAGTGTGAGAATGTGAGATTGAGAGTGCTAGTTGCGCTCGAAGCTGGCCTAGATTGTTCACCTGCTCTCTCTTCCTTCCGCTCACTTGCAAACACAAACACACCTTCAAATAAAAAATTTTCCCTCCTTTTTTTTTGTAATGTTTATTGTGTTTTTACAAAAGGGGAGGGAGAGTGGAGAGTGGGATGGGAGGAACTTCCAGGGTCCATCATCAATGATCCTGTCGTCTGTCTGTCTTGTTTGAGACCTTGGGTCGGCTATGACTATGACTATGACTATGACTGTTGCCTGTCCAGTTGCTTGAGGGCTTGGTGTGTGATGGTGTCCAGCTTGTCGATAGCCTCACGAATCTGTTTGATCCTTTGTGAGAGGCTAACTATGCACTTGGCCTGTTCATTCAACGACACACACTTGTCAATCAATTCATGAGTCTCATTCACACTGCTGCCAACAGAGTCACAAGTCAGATCATTGGACAGCTTATAAGTATTGAACAGCTCTACTGATCCTCTGGACATCTATTGATTGAAAGTTGTGTTAGGATGGATTGATGGATTGATGGATTGATGGACATACCTTCATTAGACTGTAGTTTAGATTCCTGGTTAGGATGACCATTGAGTCGGCACATCTGATGGCATCCATTTCGATGGCCTTTAGTGTCTTGAATCCAACTTCACTTAGAACTGGTATGGATTGTGTCTCAAAGTATAATGTATTCTGTTGTCGCAGTAGTTGTTGTTGTATATGTTGTTGATCTATATATGCATTATTATTGGTTTGATTTGTTATATCTTCAGATTCCTGTGATGTTGGTTGTTGAGTTGTTGAAGATGTTGTTGTGGTCGATGTTGATGTAGTTGTGGATGTTGTTGGCTCATCTGTTGTTGATGTTTGATTGGATGCCATCTTATTCTTCTTCTTCTTTGTGTTGTAGTTCATGGATACAAGTGGTACAGCGTTGAAATTGACAACCTCTGCGAATGGTGTTGGAACAGATGATTGACCATGTGATGTTGATGTTGATGTTGATGTTGTTCCATTGTCTGACGACACGACATCGCCTCCAGTAACTGATGAATCAATCCTATGTTCACCACTATGTTGTCCATTTGTACCATCGACTGTTTGATTGTTAACCATCGAGCTCGATGTTTGGACGCCATCGGCCGACTCTAATGATGGTGGCGTGGTTGATAATATAGTATTGACATCGCTCAATATGGTCTGATATTGATCACGGTACTTCTTCATCTCTTCGGCCAGCTGGTCCTTCATGCGTAGTGATTGGGCACGACGCTGACGTGATCTCTGCTCCTGCATCATTCCATCCTCGCCATCATCGATCAGTGAGCCAGCGGCAGCGGTATCTGTATCGACATCATCTGTTGATCTTACAGGTACATCACTCTCACTATCCTGATACTTCTTATTATAACGACTCATCATTGATGCCAATCTCTCCTCCCTTTCCTTCTGTTTCTTATTCAATGTCTCATCAATGTTCACTCCTTTGACTAATGTCTCATTGTCAACACTATGTTTACTATGTACTTGTTGTTGTTGTTGTTGTTGTTGCTGTTCTTGTTGTTGCTCTTGTTGTTGATGTTGATGTTCAGGTTCTTGTTGTTGTTGTTGTTGAGAGCTCTCATTGTTGTTGTTGTTGGCTTCATTGTCGATTGAGGCTACCTCTGAGGTGTTCACTGTTTGGACACTATCGTTGTCAACAACAGTATCATCATTTTGTTGTTGATCCATTATGTATATATATATGAATGAAATGAGATAGATAGGAATGAATAATAATAAGTCTGTTGTCCTCAAGAATATCTCTTCATAATCAGTCCCTTGAATAGACTTCTTTGATCCAAAGTGTGTGGTTGGAATCAATCAAACAAAAAAAAAAGATATCTTTGAGGTCTTCAACTCTTCATTCACTCTTTCATTCCTTTCACAATGCAACAAGTAATATATATATATCTTTAGCTTATTCCATATTTGTGGATACAACAACAATAATATTATAATGTAACTCATTCCAGATTAACAATTTAAAATACACACATAATAATTATAATATAAGAGTTAATAAAGTTTACATTTATATTGTTCAGTAATAGTATTAAAGTGAATGAGACAAGAGATAGTGTAAGCGAGTAAGAATAGATATAATATAGAGTAGTAACTTGATTATAAATGGGAATGGGATTATCCTTTTTGAAATGGAATGACGAAGTTTTTTTAGTTTAGTTTGTTTTTTTTTCAATTATTATTTGGAGTGAGTGAGAGTGTGATTGAATGACATCACTTGAGTTCACTTCACCCAGGAGTGAATGCACTGAGGATCTCTGTCTCGCAACCAACAACCAACAAACAAACAATCTAAAAAGTTGTGAAAGTTATATAACATATATACATACATACTTACTTACATACATACATATATTACACATAAATAAATATATAAACATATAACAAGAACAAGATATGGGAGGACACGGCGAAGAGCACAACACTAGAACAAGCAAGTCTGATCAAGAGATTGTAAATGCTGTTAGATCACTGGCCGAGAAGAAGAAGGACGAGGGACTGCGCGTAGTGTTGATCGGACCACCAGGCTCAGGAAAGGGCACTCAGGCACCAATCATCAAGGAGGACTTTTGCGTGTGCCATCTGTCGACAGGTGACATCCTGCGTGCTGCCATCGAGGCCGGCACCGAAGACGGAAAGAGAGCAAAGGTCGTCATGGACCAGGGTGGTCTGGTACCAGATGATCTCGTCGTCAACATGATCAAGGACAACCTTGCCAAGCCCGAGTGCTCCAAGGGTTTCATCCTCGATGGTTTCCCACGTACCGTCGTCCAAGCAGAGAAGGTATGATTGATTGATTGGACTCGCGAAGTAATGTAGTACACATAGCTCACCAACCAACCAACAAACAATCAAACAAACAAACAGCTGGATTCAATGCTCGATAGCGACAACAAGAAGATAGATCATGTATTGAACTTTGAGATTGATGACTCATTGCTGGTCAGAAGAATCACAGGAAGACTGATCCATCCAGCCAGTGGCAGGAGCTATCACAAGGAGTTCTTCCCACCCAAGGTTGAGATGAAGGACGACGTGACGGGCGAGCCATTGATTCAGCGATCGGACGACACCGAGGCCGTGCTGAGCAAGCGTCTGGCCAGCTTCCACACCAACACCACACCCGTCCTGGCCTACTACAAGAACAAGGGCATTCTTTCGACGCTCGACGCCTCCAAGTCTGCCTCGTTCGTCTCCAATCACATCAGGGCCATCTTCACATCATCATTCCATTTCCCACTGCACAGCAAGCTGTTTCAAGCCTTCAACATTCCAACCTCCTACGAAACCTCTTCTTCTTCATCCATGAAGGCTTCGCTCTAAGGTCGGTCATCATCATCATCATCATTGTCCCTTTTCCCCTCAAAGGTATATCCATCTCTCACTCACACTTAGCTTGGTAGATGACTCGCTCGCTCCCACTCTCTCTTCCTTCCTCCTTCCCCCCAAACGAATAAACATCCCTTTTGATCATCCATTCATTCACTTAACTTCACTTCACTTCATTCGTTCGTTTGTTTGTTGTTTGATGGTGGACCAACCAACGACGCAACATCCAAATGTCAACTTGTGTCAACAAAGTGAAAGAAACAATTGTTTGGGCGCGCATCTCACTGTTTATGAGAAAGATATTTGACAATTTTGTAGGACATTACCTCGAGGTCGAGCGGATACTCCAGCAAACACTGTCACTCACTCATATTCACATTCTAGTTACATACATACACATTTTTATATATTTGTATAACATTACTCATACCCTCAGCTCATCCCACACAGCTACACCTACACCTACACACACACACACACACACACACACACACACACACACACAACAAGATTATTACTCATACCCTCAACTCAAAGAGTGAACCAAGTCAAGTAAGTCATACACACATACACACACACACATACTCTACTTTTAAAGATATAAACAAACACCTCTGTTTGTTGTTGGACCATCTTATAATTGCATTACAGGTTGATAGTGTGTGTCAACTAAATATAACAACAGGATATAGTGATAGAGAGAGAGAGAGACAGAGACAGACAGAGACATAGGATACAGATAATCAGACAAGACACAAAGAGAGACAGACAGACAGAGAGAGGAATACAGGTATAGATAGATGTAGGTGTTTTAAAGACGATGTAGCGGACCTATATCTATCTTTAAATGTTATCACCAATGTTGTTATTTAAGGTAGCTACCATAACTGTGGTGGTGCACCGAAAGTACAAGCTATGACATAACAGGACAAGACAAGACATCAATCATGCCAATCAATCATCTACACCTTGTTCAATGGATGATGATCATCATCTCATCATGACCCATCACATTGAAGACATCCCCGATGATATGATTGAATTGAATTGAAATGTTTGTTATCTGATCCATTGACCATCTTGTTTGTTCAGCGAATCGTCTAAAGTTAGTTTACTTAAGTTGTTGCTTACTTTGCTTGCTTGTTGTTTAGAGGTGACGATAACGACGACACTCACTCACCACACGCAATCACCTCTCTACCTCTCTCACTCTCACCTCTCTTTGTTTGTTGTTTATTGTTGCTATTCTATTCTTTCTTCAATACCTTTGTACATAGATACCTAATACTTATTCAAACAAACTTCAATAGACAACAGACACAGACTCAATCAAACAAACAGGACCAACAGACAACAAACAACATTAGAAACACAGGACACACTCACAAACACGAACATTCATACATAATATAACACATAATGGAGCCAAAGAGGAGAATGTCAACTCCAAAGAAAGGCAGGTCCAGTCCTCATGTGGGTGGCTCAACAACGGCAAGGAGACAGAATAGTAGACACAAGGCAGGAGCCGCAGCAACTGGCAAGGGCAAGACTAAGCCCGTCAAGCCTCCTGTCGCCTCACACATGACGACAGCCGTGGCAAGCAGCATCGACATGATAAACAACAGCGACAGCAGTGGCGGCGACTCGCCTCCCACCGCCGGACAGGCCGACGACACCCAACTCTCGCGTCTCGAGAAGCTGAGCCTGAACAAGACGATCTTGGACATCAAGTCACAGCAAGAGGACGAGGCCTATGCCAACAGGAAGGAGAAGGAGCGTCTGGCCGAGGAGAGAAAGAAGCTGACCAACGAGACGCTCAAGAAGATGCAGGAGGAGGAGAAGAAGCTCAAGCAGGCAGAGGAGGAGAAGAAGCGAATGATCGAGAAGCTGAAGCTCGAGAGCAAGAAGGAGGCCGAGGAGCTCAACATTAAGATGTCCGCAAACGGCGGCGGCAGTGCGGGCGGCAGCATCAACGGCAAGTTCGTCTATGATCCAAAGAAGATGGGCACTATCAAAGGCATGTCAACAATTCGTGGTGACGCCTTTGCACTGCGCAAGTACTCGTCATCGTCTTCTCTGGGCAGAAAGACCGCCAGCAACCTGTTCAAGACCATCTCTGTGCCCCGTGTGGCCAAGTCACAGATCAGTCTGCAGGATCTATTCATGCAACACAAGGCAATGTCTTCGTCAGCTGGCAGCACACTCACATCCGCTCCACCAACCCTTATCGATGCGCCAGAGCTATCACGTCAACTAGAGGAGAAGCTTCATTTACACGCACAAGCACAGGCACAAGAGAAGGAGAAGGAGAGGCATCATGATGATGAAGTGTCAACATCAACGACTACAACAACTACCACCACGACTACTACGACCTCTTCTACAGCGCCAGACTCACCATCGACTGAGGAGGGATCAAGACGTCCACTTTCAATGTCCATTAGAAAGCCGACATTCTACGGATCAGTGGGTCACTCATCAAAGGATGACATAAAGCAACAACCAAACAAGGAACTGCACAAGAAATGGGAGGGTAAGTAGGGGCGATCAGGTGATCAGTCACGTGACAGACCTCTAACACTCACATCATACCATACACAACAGAGTACGTCACAACATTGGAAAAGGAGCATGCGAGACAGGAGGAGATAGAGAGACAACAGGAGCTGGAAAGACAACAAGAGTTGGAAAGACAGAGATTGCTCGAGGAGGAGGAGAAGAGAGCAGCTGAGCAAGGTGTCACACCAAGTGGTGATGGCGCCCAAGTGCAGCAGCAACAGCCAGTCGAGCAGGTGACAGTCGACACAACAAAGCCTCACGTGACTGGTGACCAGACTAAACAACAACAGGAGGACGATGAAGACACTCAATCTGCTGCTACAACCAAGGTTGATGGAACTGAAACAGAGCCATTGACAGAGGAGCAGAAGCTACAACAACAACAACAACAGGGTGAGCCAGAGTTGCCTCCTGGACCCGATCCCAAGGCCATTGCAGATGGAAACATGATCATTGAAGCCTTGATGAACAAGCCCAATGCACCAAAGGTGGCCAAGCCAGTGTCGATTGAGGAGGAGGAGTTTGCGCTCTCGTCCCAGCGTCCTCCAGCCATGGTCAACATCTTCAAGTATGGAGTGATCGACATTGACTTCTCCATACTCTTTGGCGATGCAGACGACCTCCGTGGCTTCATTGTATGGACTGTCACATCCTTTGGCGTCGAAGAGAGAGACTTTGATGACTACCCAACGTTCTTCTCAAAGGACTCTTATCTTGTATTATATGTATGTTGTCAAGCCCTCGGTGTGTTGACACTCACTCACTAACTAACTCAATCAAACAGTCGTCAGAGGAACAGAAAGATTCCAAGTTGTACAATATTCACATATGGACAGGTGCCGATTCACCTTTGGATAGAGTGGGTGCGTCTGCAATGCTGGCAGTTCAGCTGGCAACACATCTGGGCGGCAAGGCCAACATCTACAATGAGTACCAGGGTGATGAGAGCGAATCCTTCTTGGACTACTTCTACGATGAGTTCAGCGGCATCAAATACAAGTCTGGCGGCAACGGCTCCGACTTTAACCACGTGCCAAAGCAGCGTCCGATCGGCCCAACCACTCTGCTCAAGATCGACATCCCCTTGATTGGTGACAAGAGTGGCCGCGTCAGTGTGCGCCACGTCGAGATCTCGTCCAAGCTGGTCAAGCACGCCGGTTCAGAGTTGGCATTCGTCCTGGAGAACGACCAGCGCATCTATGTGCGTCTGGGCGCCAAGTCGTCACTGAGCACGCGTGTGCTGGCGCGCAACGTTGCCCGCGACTATGCTGCCTACTACGGCAACAACTGTACAATAGTGGAGCTGATCGGTGGCGATTCACACCTGGATAAGGAGTTCTTCAAGTATCTGAAGGAGCGCAAGACCAAGAACGACAAGGACAAGGACTTCCCGCACAGCGACGACGACGAGACCATTGTCAACCTATACAAGACTGCCCAGCGACCAACCGGCAAGCTTGACCTGGACTCAATCACAGACCAGTATCCAATCAGCGTGTCGGAGCTGGGTGACAATGAAGTGTTCATCCTGGACTGCACCACAGATATCTTCCTTTGGTACAATGGCAACATCTCGCTCAAGAAGTTGGTGGCGGGCCGCGAGTGCGCGCTCATGTTCTTCAATGAGTACGAGCGACCCAAGTGGGCGCAGGTCATCGAGTGCCAGAAGGGCATGGAGCATCCGCTGTTCAAGCAGCAGTTCAAGAACTGGAACTGCAAGCTTCCCGTCCTGCCGCACCAGCAGCCATGCAGCGTCGACCGCTCACTGAAAAAGCCGCTGCAGTACAACTACAACAAGCTCCTGACCAGCATCAAGGACGAGGTGATCGAGCCCGTGCTCAAGTACAACGAGAAGGACATTGTCGATGTGTACGCCATCACCACGCCCGACCTCGAGTTCCACAAACTGGAGCCCAAGGAGAAGTCGCACTTCTACGAGATGAACAACTACATGATCATCGTTTCATCGCGCAGGAACACGCCAGCCACCACACCAGCCGCACCCACCGCTGGCAGCATCAAGGGTGCCAAGAACATTGTCAACGTCGGTCCAAAGCAGCAGTCCACCATCTACTGGTGGGAGGGCACGCATGCCGACACCAAAGGATTCGCCGCATTCTTCCACGGTCTCTATCCAATCATCTCGTCCAAGTTCCAAGAGAAAGGACAGCTGGCGCCACGTCTAGCCTACATCCACCAAAGGAAGGAGCCCATCCATTTCATGAACCTATTCAACAACAAGTTGATCATTCACTCAGTATGTATTAGTATGATTGATTGATCCGACGATCATTCATTAACTCACTCAATCAATCAATCAATGTAGGGATCGAGATTCGATGAGCCAGATATCTCTGACAAGATATACCATGTGTTGGACTATGATGATGAGATTGTATATATACAACAGGTGGATCAGAATGCCATCCTACTGAATTGCTTCAGCTCCTACTGTATCATCTCGGCCCTGAAGGAGACCATTGTCGTTTGGAAGGGAACACAGAGTTTCATTGACGATGAAGAGTTGGAACTCTACGCCTCCTATCTTGATGAGGTATGTGTGGTTTGGATGGGACCATTCCTGGTCACTCATCAACAATCACTCACTAACAATCAATCACATAACAACAGCACTACCATATCAGTATCATGCGACAGAGAAAGGCAGAGAATGATCGCGACTTTTGGTTGTCCCTGCCAGGTCTGAAGAGAGAGGTGGTGGACATCAACTACCTGAGGAACAAGTACTTTAGGTTCTGCTTCTCGGAGCAGTCCGAGTTCAAGGTGGAGCGCATCACAAGGTTCCATCCAAACGATCTCAAAGAGGACCAATGTGCACTCTTTGAGACCAAAGACAAGCTCTATCTCTGGATTGGTTCACGTGCCACCATTACACTAATTAATATATCCACTATATTTGTAAACGTAAGTACTAATATCATCATGCCCTGTTTGGCTGGTGGATCATGCATTGACTGACACTCAATCAATCATATAATAGGATTACTGTAAATATGAAGCAAAGCCACCAAAGATAAAGAAGATACAACAGTATAGGGAGTCTTACAAGTTCAAGATGTACTTCCCAGCATGGGATAGAAAGGATGTGTTGATCGACCCACTGGAGATCAGACAGCAGCAGTTGTCACTGTTGCACACGCTAGAGTACAGGGCACAGGTGGAAGAGGAACAGGCGTTGTTCAACGAGTATCTAGAGTACGCCATGTCTGCTGAGGACCTTGACGAGATCGAGGACTTCCAATCATGGGCCATGATCCAAAAGGGTATCATACCACCAAACCACTGCTCTGGCAATGGCAACAACAACAACTCATCATCATCTGCCGCTGGTGCCAATGGAGGCAAAGACAAGAAGTCCAAAAAGAAGAAGTTCTTTGGATTGTTCTAAGTCGATTCGCTCGCAGCAACAAGTTGACAATAACATCAATCAATCAATCAAACTCGTCTCGTCTTTCCCTGTATCATTCATTCATTCATTCAATCATTCGTTCATGTTGTTACTGTTGTTGATGAGTTGACAACGACAGAGTGTCGGTCACTGTGAACATCTTGTAGTTCTTTATAACAAGTTATAGTTTAGTGATTCCTCTTCATCTTTTGTTGTGGCTGCTTCTTCTTCTTGCCCTGACCTGGTACATCAGCCTTCAACACGGAGAGCTTTCCGTTGTTCTTTGCAACACGGTTCGACATCTCCCTCTCTATCTTTTGTGAAATGCCAACCTCCATTGATCTAGTAATCTTTCTCTTTGCAAGCTCCAATGCTGACTTGTTCGTAACCTTCTTGTTCAAGCCAACTGTAGTAGTTGATTGATTGATTGAGTGATTGAATGAGTAACTCAATCAATCTAACCTAACATAATACACTCGGTTTGTGAGTTACATACCCATTGACTTCTTGACAATTGATGTGCCAGTCTTCTTTACTTTCAGTGATTGTTGTGCCATTATTATATAAATATATGTATATATTAGTTTATTTGTATGTATGTACAAGTAGGTAGTATTGATTGGGAATAGAATAAGAGTGTTTGTCGGTCGCGTTATGAACTTTTGGGTGAAAGTTTGGTTCAACGCCAACCCAAAATTGATGACCTCATGCAACACACCAACATTCTCCATTATCACACCATCTCCAAGATTTAATGTTCACCACAACTAAGATACTTGGTCATCGTCACTGACCTTGAAGGTGTCATGTCAATCATCATCGACATCTGACTGACTGAGACTGACTGACTGACATTTGATTCATTCAAACAATCATACATACATACTTACAACATCATCAATATATCTTCTTATTCTTATAATCATTAATGATTTATAAGTGTTGTGACAACACTCAACATCGAAAAGGTCATGGATAGCTGGACTCCTGACATTGGAGGACTACATCAACTCATCCTCATACTCAATCAAACAAACTCATCCAATCCAGATATCCAACGAAGTATATATAATGTATGTGAATGAATGAATGATTGAATGAATGAATGAAGATGGCTTACATCCAACTAAATGCATTAGGAGTTGAAAGCATTCAATAGGATATCAGATTATAATAATTACTTGATGTATATTGTCAAGCTTCAATATCTTGAACCTCATGTACGTGATGCATCAGCTGTACAACTTAGACATAATATCAAGACGTACTATAACAACTTTGTACCATTGGTACAGAGTTATATAAAGAGAGAGGTTGTCAATATATTGTCCGATCCAGACATCAACATACGCCATACTGCATCCAACCTAATAGTTAACATCATCTCCAAGAGTTCACTTGAAGTATGTATATTGTTTGATTGATTGATTGATCGAGGTTGGCTGCTTACTAACATTCATTCAATCATTCAATCATCAAACATTTAGGAATGGACTGACCTACTGCCATGGCTACTGTCTGCATTGGACAATATGAATGAACTGTTGGTCGAGGGAGCATTGTATTCACTATCATTGATGTTTGAGGAGTTTCCAGATGAGATAATCGAGTGTGATTTGGATGGCTCCATCATCGATCAGATGATACCTAAGCTCATGGAGTTCTTGGACTCCCCTTCTCAATGTTGTAAGAGACGTGCGCTGACATGTCTACTCAATCTAATCGATGCAATGCCTGATTCACTGTTGGCAAACATGGACGACTACTTGCATGGACTGTTCTCATTGACTGATGACGAGGATGATGGCATCAGGATCAAAGTGTGCCGATCATTGGTTGCATTGGCAGAGGTGCGCATGGACCTACTCACGCCTTACATCGATCAAATCATTGAGTTCATGTTGCATACACTCAAGGATGAGAATGAGAGTGTGGCAGTCGAGGCTACAGAGTTCTGGTGGGCCATCGCAGAGTCATCACAATGTCAGGACCTGTTACAAGAGTCACTTCCAAAGTATGTTGTGGTCATATGCCATCGATGGCTGGCTGACTGGCTGGCTGACTGGCTGGCTGACAAGCACTAACATCAATCACTCACATCACAGGTTGATCCCAATCCTACTCAATCTGATGGTATACCCAGTCGACCAAGAGGATTCCGACAGTCAATACAATGACCTCGATGAGAATGGTCAAGCCAAGGTCGAGCAGGACAAGGACAAGGACAAGGACAAGGACAAGGACAAGGACAATGATGATCAAGAGGCGGAGGACGTAGAGGCAGAGGATGATGAGGAGGAGGACGAAGATGGATCATTGACATTGAGAAAGAACTCTGCACAAGTCTTGGATACATTATCGACCATCTTTGAAAGCAATGAGTACTTGTCAATTGTGTTACCACTTATCGAGAATAGGATGAACCAGTCAAGTACATGGACAGACAGAGAGAGTGCAATCTTAACACTGGGAGCCATTGCCAAAGGTTGCTACGATGGCCTCGTACCACATCTTACAACAATCATACCATACCTGATCAACACACTGAACGATCCCAACCGATTGGTTCGATCGATCACGTGCTGGACACTCAGTCGCTACGCATGCTGGATGTCAAGCAGTGAGGCAGAGGAGTTCATTGGTCCACTGGCAATCAACTTGTTGAACAGGATACTTGACCCAAACACGAGGGTACAGCGTGCAGCTTGCAGTACATACTCAATCATCGTAGATGAAGCCGTGGCCTATTTGGTACCATACCTTCCCAACATTATATACACATTGGTACAAGCATTCGAAAAGTACAACCACAAGAACCTGCCACATTTATACGATGCATTGACAGCCACAGCCAGTTCATTTGGTGGAGAGATCAACAAACCAGAGTACATAACTTTGTTATTGACACCATTACTTGAGCGATATAATACTCTGGAGGACACAGATGAGTAAGTTAGTTTGTTCGACCTGGAACCTTGTACTTCATTCCAAGCCTTAAGCTAACCAACCAAACTACCCATTCAGTAATCTACTTCGGCTGATACGTTGCCTCACGCCAATATGTGCCGCGATTGGCGACGCACTACAAGACATAGCGGTGATATTCTTTAATCGATCAATCAAACTTATTGTCGACACGTTGAATGCTGAGAAGGTATATAGTCAATCAAGCAATCAAGTATACTGGACAAGACTAACATCGTGGCACACATTTAGCGTTTCATTCAAACACCGAGCGAACAGATTGAACCAAATCGTGACTTTATCATTGCGTCGTTGGATCAACTTGGCGGCCTGACAATGGGCATGGGAAGGATGATGGAGCCATTGATGGCATCCAGTAATCTCGCTCTTATCATGATAGAGTGCTTCAAACATTATCTGCCGGATGTACTCGCCAGTACATTTGCTTTGCTCGGTGAGCTCTGCCAGCATTGTTCAGCACAACTTCGACCAGTACTTCCAGCCATGCTGGCTTGCGTCACAGCCAATCTCAGCACCAGCCTGGGAGGCGATGAAGAAGACGACAACAACAACAACGTCAACAACGAGGCAGTATGCAATAATGCATGTTGGGCATTGGGAGAGCTGCTCATTGAGGCACCAGACGAGGTGAGCCCCTTTGTTGAAGATGCACTTGTACAGCTGATTGACATCATCTGCACTAGCCAACACAGCGGGCTCACTTACAACGCAGCCATTGCACTTGGTAGACTTGGCCTGATCAACACCAAGATGTGCGCCGAGCACATCGACTTGTATATACACCACTGGTGTCAGGTCATGCAGGGAAAAGATATCGAGCAGGAGCGCGACATTACATTCGTACATGGAATGTGCGCGGTGATCATACGCGATCCCCTTGGAGTCGCCAATCATATAACCGACATCCTTCAGACGTTCAGCAGTTGGAGCGATGCCGTTCCAGACGACATTAACGAACTCATCAATGGACTATTCCGTACGATCAAGCAGACAATGTTTGGAGACGAGGAAGAATGGAAAGAACAGGTCTTATTACTTCCAGATGATATACAGCATGTTCTAAAAGATCGATATCACATGGATCTTAAGATTGAAGATGGAGACGATGAATAAAACAATGTTATTATTATTGCCTTACTCGTGAGTAAGAGTAAACAAGTCTTCGCCTGGCTGGAGAGGCTCGTGTTCGTGTTTGGAATCACATCCTTTGAGCTTAGTGACCAACTCTTTGGAAAAGTCTGTGAGCACCGAGCGCATGTGAACTCGATAGAGGTTCATGCGACATTGATGTGCTGCTTCTGGGTCTGTGTTTGTGCCTCCAATGATCATCTGCTCCAGATGCATTGAGTTTATCAGTTGGAATGAAAGGTTGCCAACAAGGAGCAGGATGTCTATTGGGTGCATCGGTCCATTATGTAGATTGATACTTGACATTTTGTCAAAGCATTCATTGACATAATCATCGTCTCTTGACTCTATTGAATGAGCAATCTCGTTGAAGTACCTGGCAACTGCTCCAAGGACAATGTTTGAGAACTTCTCTGTCTTGATCGCCTTATGACCCATCACTCGGCACAGACCAGATACAGTACCCGATACAGAGTCCATAACAAACTTGATGATCAAGTCATAGATCTCCTGTTGTGGTGTTGGACTAGAAGTTTGATTAGTCATTGTAATAGTTGTTGATTATTTGTTTGATTGAAAGTAAATAGATTGGTCCCGGGCCCCGAGGCCTTCTTAAGATCATCTGATAATCAAAAGATCTAGTTCTAAGAATGATCAAATTCCAAGTGTTTGGAACCTGGAAATCAAAGTTTGAGCAAGAGTTTATTCATTGATCATATGAGTAACCAATCGTTATCTTGACGCGCCATCTGACATCCATCACATTGATTGGACGATGAACATTGGTGATCTTGTCCAAGATGATTGATCATGTCTGCCAACGATGCTCCATGGTGTTCACAATCAATGTGTGAACATTTGATGGAGTCGAGCAAGCCTGTAAACTGTCCTTCATCCACGTTATTAGTGATGCTGACGCGTAGATCAGGTCTAATGATGTTTCTGTTGGCATCAATGTTGTTGATGTTGCGTTGTCGTCTGGTGGGCTTCTTGGTGACCGATGAAATGAGTCGACAACCGATGCAGCTCTGCTTGTCGGGACAGTTGTGGACAATCCTTCTGATGTGATTATACTCAGCCGACGTATCTTTGACAGAGTAGTTTTCGCATGTTGTGTGAGGACATTTGGTCAATCCTCTGGCCAACAACATCTCAATTGACTCGATGTCATCCACAGCTGCCCTGAGCCCAATCCTTGCATACGTTTGGTAGTTTGGACATGCGGCAAATGTCCAGCTGCAGGAATGTGCCACTTTGCAATGTTGACGCAAGTCACCATACTGTGGCATTGAACTTGTGCAGTCTTTGTGTTGACATATGACTGGTGGATTGTTGTAGTTGACATTCAGAGGCTGACCAGGGCTTTTTTGTCACTTTGGCTATTAGATGATGATGATGATGCTATTGTTGTGAACTTGTTACCCGCCAATGCTGGAGACAGGTCATCCTGAACGGTGGTGGCTCTTGCCATATGTAAGTCACTTCTAAGACATCCGAGACAGTTCTCACGGTCAAAGCACAGATGATTATTATCTCCAACCTTCCTGTTCAAGTGGCTTGTTAAACTCGTTCTTGACTTGAAGAAGTCAAAGCAAGACGTGTGCAAACACTTGATGAGTCCATCACTAATCATCATATTGATCGATTCAGTGTCCTCGGGATCAGCTCTAATAACCCTGATTCGATAACTTCTATAGTTTGGACATGAACCATATGTGCCTGTACAACCATGATCTGAAGAGCAATGTTGTAGCAATGTAGTGATAATATCACCAGGCATCTGTTTTGTACAGTCCTCATGTAGACATGAGAACGTCATTATTACATTGAATAAGTGATATATATACTATTAATTATCTGTTTGTTATCTGTATCAAAAGTTGAACTTTGACTAACCCTTACCCTCGACCTCGACCCTAACCCTAACCCTAACCTAACACTAACCCAACAACTACATTCAATCAATGATGATCGAATCAATCAATCTATCAATGAATCATATATATTACATAAATAACTAAGATAGATCAATGAATACAATGATATCAAACAACAACAATCATTTCATTAGTAGTGACGTTAATGAGAAGGAAACAGAACAGTTTCAAAGAGATGGATTCGTGTTTATAAACGATGTAGTATCAAAGGAGATGGTCAGTAAGGTAAAGGAGAGAGTGTCGCCTTTATTTCATGGTAACTTCGAGACTGGTATATTCCCCGATGAGTGGCATTGGAGACCTGGTCTCTCGAAAGATGACATCACAAGAGAGATTGTCAATGCTTGGAAGTGTGACAGACGCTTCGCTCAAATGGTACTCGATGAACGATTGGGCAAGATTGTTGCCAAACTCATGGGATGGTCAGGTGCCCGTATTGCTCAAGATGATGTCTTTGTATGTTAATGAATGAATGAACTTCATGAGGATTCACCTGACTGACTAATCAATCAATCAATCAATCAAAGTGGAAGCCTATTGGCGGAAAGCCGATTGGATTCCATCAAGATCAACCTTACATGGGATACTTCACGCCAAACTCGGTGGCTACGATGTGGATTGCACTCACAGATGTGAGCATGACCAATGGTACACTGGAGTATGTTAAGGGCTCACACTTATGGCCAACAACACATACGATTGAGGAGGCAGAGTTCCATGCTCCAGACAACTACCTGGCACCTTTGGCACACGCCGCGGCATCCGCTGGCCAGAGCGAGTACCCTCGCACACCAGTCGAGATCACGGCCGGTTCGTGTAGTGTTCATCATGGAATGATGTGGCATGGCTCGGCCACCAATCCATCGCCACTACACGAGCGCATCAGTGTAGCCATCCACTATATCCCCGCCGAGAGTGAGTTCAACAGCACCAAGCCTGTAGGCTACATCTACGGTCGCTACAAGATGTATCAGTCCAACCGACTTGACGAGAGCTTCTTCCCCATTGTCTACCAGGCCAATGGCTACAGGTCCGAATGCATATCGACGTTTATATAAGTGTATGATCGATTGATGGAGGGGCACCACTTAGCCCATGTCCATGCTGCTGCTGTGTCCACCGCTGTTCTTCTGTTGTTTGCTGTAATATACGTTTCCTGGTTGTTCCTTCTTCTGCTTAGGCTTTGATGGCTTCTTTGCCATTGGCTTCTTATTCATAATCTTGCTCTGTTGAGCTGCCAGCTTCTTCTGGTCCTCCAACTTCTGATTCTGCATCGCCACAGAGTTGGTCAAATGTTCCTTTAACGTTGCGAAAGGATCAGCCTGGAACTGTGGATGTGATATAACACTCTTATACTGTTGTATCTCTCTTGCACTAATGAACATGTCAGTCACTATGAATGAATGAATGAACAACTGTTGTCCAAAGTACATACGCTATCTTCTTCTTCTTTCTGTTTGTCATTGTGGCTGATGTACCTGTGCCTGGTCGTTGGGCTTTGTCATCGTCATCATCGCTACCCATCAGTTCCTGTAGAGCAGACATGAACTCATCAGAGTTAATCGATAGTGATGAGGCTTGTTGTGGTTGTTGCAGCTGTTGTTTTCTCTGTTGTTGCTCCTTCTCCTCAGATGACAATGGACCAGGTTGTCTCTTTGCGAATGGTTCAAGCTCTATTGATTGAATCATCGATCGTCAGTACTAGTGTCAGCGTTGTGATCGAAGAATGTAACATACTCTTTAGGAATGCTTGCTTCTTTTGCTTGCGCTTCTCTTTCTTGGCGAGTGGCTGTGGTCGTCTGTCGACAAACTCTTGGGGTTGGAGTGGCAGAGGTGCTGGTGGTGCTACGTTGTTCAATGATTTGATGTTGTTCTTCAATAGGTTGATATCCAAATCGACATGAGGCACCTTTACGAATGATGTTACATTCGCCTTTTCAAAGACATCCTCTTCAACATCATCATTTCGTTGGGTTGATCCCTCATTCTTATTAAACTTTGGTGCACTGCCATGTAACTTTCTATTATGTGTAACCTTTGGCATTGTTGTTGTATCTCTATCTTCCTATCTGTATGTTGATTGATTGATTTGAATGAATGGGTGGGTGATTGCTATCAACTTTCGTTCGTTTTTTCAACTTTTGACTAAAATCAAACAAATAGTGATAATTCAACAAACAGATAATCATAAACACACATATTCATTCATTCATTCATTCATTCGGCATGTCCACCACGCAGGTGGAAGGGACATCGGTATTGTCCCATCGTTTATTCGATGTCTCGGCGACTTGACTTGGCATTGGACTTGGACAGATTGATTGGCCTTCGTAGGTCTTGACACCACCATCTTGATGATGAATGACTCCAACCAACCATGTACACTCACCTGCCATAGTGAGAAAGAAGAAGAGATACTTGAAGATTTCTTGATAATGTTGATTCCATTGACTAGTACAAATGTGCGTCAGTGGATTGATACAGATACCTTGTTTGGGGACCACTCCATGTCCCAGGCAGAGGAAGAGCACCATCGGTTCATTCAATCATCTTGGATCGGGCGTTGGAGCACAGACGTTGGCTTACGATCGTCTAGGTCGGGGCAACAGAGCAAACTAGCTATCTAAGGGTAGGTAGGTCGGTAGGTAGACCAGATCAAACATTAGAGCAACTCCAGCAACATCACCAGTTCAAAAAGCCCAGCACTGGTTCACCAGCAGCAGCATGAGCAACAGCAACAGCAACAGCAGAAGCAGCAATAGGAGCAGTTCAATCAGATCACCAGCGGTCAATACTTCATCCAAGGGCATCAGCAACCTGGGCCAGCGGTCAGGGTCAACAGCAACAGCGGCAACAGGACTCGTTCGGACATTGGCTGAGGGTCATGCGAGAGGGTCTAAACTTGTCTAACACCATGTGGGTATTAGTTCGGGACGACACATCCTTCCTTGTGGTACCAGCACCAAGGGACTTCATTGACCAGGACCCAGACAGCCTGACAGAGTTCATTTATTCACACGCGCGCGCACGGGAGAGATGGCAACTTGCATTCTTCATTCATTGGCTTGGCCTTGAGCAGGACTCCAGGAAATTGAAAAGACTTGATTGACTTGATTGATTCCTTGATTGTTTGATTGAATTGATTGATACACATACATTATTTAAATCACTAAACCATTCCCTACATCATCGTAGTAGTGGATGTTTAGAAGAAGGATGGCCTAAAGTGATGAATAGTATGAGTGTGTTAGTCGTCTGAGATTGATTGGAACTATTCCAGTTTCTACTACTTACCATTGTGGTGGCCTAAGTCCTTGTCTGTTGTTCATTACCGGTTGGTCACTACCTTGATGATACTGCATATTGTAAGCGCCACTACGGCTATGATTGATTGAAAATGAAAAGGAATGAATGGATGTGATACAAGAGAGCAGAGCACGTGGATGAAAAGAGAGAGTGTGTCAGTTCTGAACCCAGAGCGCAGCAAGAAGCAAGCAAGCAGCAATCAGCAGCAGCAGCAACCCGAGAGATAAGTTGATAGAGTGAGCCCTAAGAGCTATAGCCTAAGCAGTTCCTACTTTGGTGGGACTTCAGTCTCCCCTTTAGACGAATCATCATGGTGAGCGGGAGCAGCGGTCGGGGTCGGGGTCGGGGTCTGAGTAGGGGCAGGGGTGGCAACAACAGCGGGCGAAACATCAGTGTCATGTGGACGGTTGTCATTCTCAGGTCGATTGTCCTGATCTGGTCTATTGTCATTCTCTGGTCGGTTGTCTTGTTCAGGTCTAGGAGTCTCCTTCTTGTAGCCAGGGCGACGTTCGGGGCGACGGTCATCATCGAATGCCAAGGTCGAACAGACCATCAGTGACATTATCATTACCATAAATACTAAAGTGAACGATTCATTTTAAATGACTCTGAATTGATTGAAATGATTGATTGTGTGATTGAGCTGGATTCGATATGGAATTGAATTGGAGTCTGAATTATTAATTATGGATGGAATATTTAAATATTTAATTAACTAACTATTTGTTGATTGATTGATTGATAACGTTAAATGATGTGACACGAATTGTATTTATATTTTAATATTTATTTTGTTTATTTTTGTTGGTTGTAAAGGATCATGTTGATTAGGACGTATCCCTGTTTAATAAACAAGTGTCAAGAGACATATCCGAATTCTGCCTCGGTATTAATGGTAATAATTAAATACAAATTTTAATTAATTCATCTATCACCTGGAAAATCAATTCATTTATATCAAGATCCGGTAGAGACGCCTACACACCTACACTCTAAGCCATATACACACTCACTAATCTGATATCTCTTCCACCCACCAACACTATTCATCTTTTACCCACAAATGACCTGTCTCTGCGATGTTGATCAACCCAATATCACGATCTTGATCCACACTGTGTCGACAAGATACCTTTCTTTAGTTCGAATTATTTCACTCTTGGTAATGAGAAAGATTGATTGAATGAGTGAATTAATGGTGAATGATAGGGAGATATTAGACCACCTTACCTCTACCCAAAAAGATTGATGTATGTAAATAAAGTAACTCATGAGTAATGGATGGATAGTTGGCTCGATGGTTGGATCGCAGGTTGTATATATGGATTGATGGTTGAATGAATTTGAGCCACCCATGGAGATCAAATTATAACATGAATATATTCTTGGCCTGGTACCAAACTCGTACAATAATCCCCACGATATAACGATATGGTTGTCGTCGTAATTGTACACCTATATCAGATTGGTTGGTTTCATACCCCAACTTCATCATCCTCATCTCTTTAATGATGATACTCTCTCACTGACCTAATATTATTGGATTGATTGATTGAGATATTAGAGTGTAATACGATCTAACACAATCACACTTATTGATCAATCAATAAAATATAATCTATTAAATGTAAGTTCCTCCTGAACAAACAGTCACACTCGTGATCATTATGATGAACACTAGTGACCAATTAGATTGATTAATTAGATTTCTTATTATTTGGCTTGAACTGATTATAGTATAATAGTCTTGTCTGATGGTAAGAGTTTATGAACTTGATCAAAGTATAAGACGATAAAAATACCAGGGACAATCTCAATTCAAACCCCTTTTGATCAAAAGGCAACCATGATGGTTGGTCCACTTTCACCACGACAAACAAAAATACCGAAAAAACACTGTTTTGATCATTGTTCATTATATGAATAAGGGTTTGGTCGGTTATACTTCCGCATAGTTCTTACAATTCTAAAACAAAGATCTTGATGGGTATGTAGTGTTGTGTTGTTAAGTGGTGTGATGTGTTAAGCAAAGGCGGTTATTCTCAATGGGATGAAGGCAATGGAAGTTGGTCTCTCTCTGAGACCTTCATACGAAATGGTTTTTGGGTCTCAAACTGGAGATGTTCTGGTAACATTGATATACTTAAACTTTACCTGCCAGTTACATGGACCCGTGTGATTGATTGTTCCACCGTGCGGAAGCCTCTCCTCCATCTCAACGACCATCGTAAAGTATAAACTACTCAATCACTCAATGTTGAAATCAATCACTATCTAAATATTTCTAACATTACAATCAATTATTTGTGTAACATTTCTTTAATACTATTACCTACTTTACTCTTTATTTTGTAATATACAATGTCCAATAATATATTTAAATCATCAATAATATTTCTGATCCTTTTGGTATCCTTTATAAATGCCCAAATAGGTACATTGTCGGGAGGTTCAGATGCTGGTTCAAACGGTGGATCAATCATATCAAGTGGCCAATATACTACAGAGAATGGTATTATTATCTCTGGTAGTTTAGTACCATTACCAGAAACAGATACAACCTATACATCAGCTGGCATGTCCTCAAAACCCTCCAACTCGGATACATCCTCTACCTCAACGACAACTACAACCTCGTCATCAACCTCAACACAGCCACCAGTGACACAGCCACCTTCAACACCAAAGCCCTCACTCAATACAACCTCCTCTTCATCATCTGGGAAGCCTAATCCATCTTCATCCTCTTCATCGTCATCATCCTCCTCAACATCGACTCCACCCAACCCATCTTCAACAGGCGCAACTACTCCAACAACACAACCTGATGGACAAGATGACCATGGAAACTCTGCATCCAAAGTAGTACTTATTTCATCAACACTACTTACTTCATCCCTAATCACACTTGTATTCCTATTATAATGATAGAGATAATAATAAAAGACATTGTTTATAACTAGATAATTCTAAAAATTGCCTTGAGAAGTTGTGTTTTGTTGCAACCCAATTTTGTGATTTGAGCTCATTCTGTTTGAAGACGAGACAGACGAATGACTTCAGATGAGTTAGAGCTAGAGAGATGATGTTGATGACAATGTCAGTGTCTGGCTCAAGACCATGTATATGGTCTAGTCTTATGAAGTTATGTGATAGGACAAGATGTATAACATCATATAGATCATATGCATCATCTTCGACAAAAGCAAAGATGAGTGCAGAAGAAGCTGCAATAACAAATGCAATAGATCCAGCGACATCAACAACAAAGACAACAACAGCTATTATACCTTCAATAACAATATTCACAAAGTCAAAGAACAATCCAACTATAAACGATGGGCGACATGGTGGTGGACGACATCAACAACATCAACGAAGAATCAAGACGCCACCTGGCAGTGTCCTCACCAACAAACTCAATCAAGCCAGGACACAGATACCCTTCCCCACCACCGTTGACCAATACGCCGACTCCTTCAAGACATCACATAAGATTGCAACATGGGCCAATGGGTAGGTTGACCTAACATCTGCTGCCTGCCGCGAGCTATTCACTCACTTACTCAATCAATCAATGGCAGGCCAGACTTGAGTGCGACGCGACATATATTACTTAATGGCTCATCAGAGGACACGTCTAAACTGTTTGATAAGCTGATATCATCAAAGTTCTTGGACATCAATATACTTAATGCATTCTTTGAACACTTCCTGCAGTGTGGCGATCTTGCTCAAGCGTCTCGCGCGATTACTAGTGCCAATGAGAGAGGACTCAAAGACAACAGACGATTCATAGAGCTCAATCTGCGATACTATGTCATGGCAGGCGAGAACCAACAATGGCTGCGACAGTATTTCGAACAGATAAACTGCATAAAGACGGACAACACATGCACGATCGATGTGACCACCGTGTTGGACACGCTGCTCTACCTCGAGGATTACGCGCGCGCACTGGCACTGCTTGAAGCCAACTTTGACACACATTCTGGACCAATGCTCAGCATCTACCTCAATCACTACATCCGACGCATGGGCGACATCTCGGGTGCATTGTCCTTCTTGCAGAAGTACATCGATCAATGCACGGAACACACATCGTGGTGGACCACCAACTTGGCCTCATTCATATCCACGCTCGACGCCAGCAAGCATGCCAATGTATGCATGGCACTACTCGAGTTACTGGCGACCAACAGTATCGAGATCCAACCATCGACATGGTTGCGCATCATTCATTGGGCGTTGTTCAACGAGTCATCGTTACACATTGCCCTGGACAACTACGCACAGATCAAGAACAGCTTATCCCCGGTGGACTACCTACCGATATACCAAGACATCCTGGGGTCGAAGCTCCCGGTGACCCCGGCTTACTTTGAGGTGTTGGATCGGTGGCTATGCATGCATCCTGCTCCCCCGGTGGAGCTGTGCTACCTCTACTTTCTACATGCTACACGCCCGAGCCATCAGCTCATTGGCATCATCAGCAGCATGTCAGATCTACATGCCCAACTGATCGTTCTGGCTGAGCGTCTGGGCGCCACACATATCGTCACAGAACTGACCAAGCCACTACAATCGGCGTCGACAAAGCGAAATACGGACACAATCAAGATGGTCATATTATACTACCTACATCTTGGTCACTTCTCGCCGGCACTCAACTGGTATCACTCCAACAACTTCGACTCCCCACTGATCTCGTACGCCCTCGCCAATCACTATACACAGCACGACCTGATGCCCTCCTCCAAGCTCTCAGCAGTGCACTGGAAGAACCTGCTCTTTGTGCGCCACTCGCTCAACTTTGAAGACTGCCACAAACAAAGCGCAAAGTTCAAGCAGATCAAGACGCATATGGCCTTGCCATTTGAACACTTCATTGCAAGGCCCCCAACACTCAAGGAGCAACTGGATCAACAGAGTAGCATCATCACCCCGGTCGAGGCAGGCCTGGTCGATCTGTGCAATCAAGTACGCGATTACAAACAAAAGATCGATCCAGATATACCCGCTCCACTGTTTGATGAACTGGCGCGAACACTAACGATGGTGTTTGAGTCGGTTACCAACATTGAACTCGACTACACTGCCCTGTCCAACGCGATTACCATCCTCCGCGACAATTGGACCAACGAGAGATTCATGCAGTACTGGTGCAACGAGCTGGGCGATCGCGGCAGACAATGGTTGTTCACGCCCAACTACTACATCAGCTTCTGCGACGAGTTTGACGAGGCGGGACTTCAGGTCCTCTTCACGTATGTGGACCCTCAGCTTCGTAGATCAGTAATGTTCCGCAATGTGATGTTGGAGAAACTGCTCAATGATCCAATCAACTCAACACTGGCCATGCAACTCATCGAGAAGATGTTGTCGGACAATATAAGAGTGTCTGGACGTACTTGGAATCAGTTGGCAATGCATGTGGCGCGCGGCACGATCAAGATTGATGGCGAGGACTTTGAGCGATTCAAACTGATTCAATTCGGAAGCAGCTACATAGTGGACACTATGAAGTGCCAGAACATGATCAACAACAAAGACATTGGAGGAGCAAAGGAGGTACTGGCCAGTCTTCAACTAGTGAAAGGCAGCAAGTCCAGCAATCTTGCCACACTCTTCACACTTTCACTCAACCTTTACAAATTGGAGAAGGGCACGCCACCCAGTGAATGGAAGGCCGTAGACATTCTGGACTACATACAGATAAGCCCCTCCCATAATGGTTTCTATGGTACACTTATCACTACGATGCGATCATTTGGCTGCAACTCCAAGGCCATCAATGATGTGGTGCTGTTGAACAGTCGTCTCCACACCACTTTGATGGACGCTGAAGCCATCGAGAGTGTGGTTAGCATGCAACCAACGCCCGAGGACAGGATAGCCGAGTTCTTAAAGTTTGTCATAAGACCCAGGGCAATCAGTAGGCGATTCAGTGATCAGCTACAGGCTGACAATACCATCGTCACCAATCGATCTGTTGCCCTATACCTGAGGAAGGTCAGAGTCATCCAAGTCCAGTCCATCTCGCCAGATGTTATCCAACTAATAAAAAATGACAATGGATTGTGATTGTGATTTACCAAGGGTCAGGTGATCAAGATATGTGTGCACCCCCCACTTCCAAAATTGATTGATTGAGGCCCAGCCACTCTAACACTCACCATGAAGGCCCCAGCCTCAAAGGGCACACCCACATTTATCATTGAAGCAATTAACAATCATAAGATCATCAACAAACAGATAGGTATGACAAAGAAAGATAAGAGACAAGATAGGAATAATAAGAAGAATAAGTTGATCAGTACTCAACATCCTAATCAGGATGTGAATGATGTGATTGGCGGTGGAGCAGGAGCAGGTGGATGGAATATGAAGACAAGCTCAATGGCTGACAAGGCTGATAGACATCAATGTTATGAGACAGCTGTGCAAAGTCCAAAGGCAGACATTGGCTTTTGCAACAAGGTGTTCCATCTGTACCGTCATCGCAAAGCCATCCACTTCAAAGAGGACTTCTCTGGCACGGGCATCCTGGCCACTGAGTGGGTCAAGTCAGACCCGGAGCGAACCGCCCTCTGTGTGGACCTTGACGATGCCACCCTACAATGGGGCATGCAGCACCATGTCAAAGAGGCCGGCGCTGCTGGTGAGCGCGTCACAATGAAATGCGCCAATGTGCTTGATGTCAAAGACCCCAAGGTGGACCTGATCGCTTCATTCAACTACAGTATCTGTCTTTTCCATCAACGCTCACTCATGCTACGATACTTCCAAGCGGCGTATGAGAGCCTTGTCGATGATGGCGTGCTCGTCTGCGATCTGTTTGGTGGCTACCAGGCCACGTACACGCCCACCGTGCAGCATCGTCGCTTTGACGACTTTGTCTACACATGGTCCAAGGAGCACTACAATGGACTGACCAATGAGATCATGTGCAGTATCTCATTCTCATTTGCTGACAAGTCGTCACTGAAGCGTTCCTTTGTCTATGACTTCCGATTGTGGACCGTTGCCGAGTTCAAGGAGGCAATGCTGGAAGCTGGATTCAAGGATATTCGTGTATGGTGGCGTAACGAACGCAAGGTCAACCAACCCAGTCAAGATGATAGCATCAATACTAGTGACACTAGATCAAACAAAAAGAGTGCTACAAAGGTTGATGATGATGATCAGGCTGATGATGTGGATGTGGAAGTGGATGAGGCAGAGGAGGAAGTTGTAGATGAGAACAAGTTGAGATATAAGGAGAAGAAACAGATGAAGCAACAGAGAAAGGGAGCCCTGGAACAGATGGAGGAGTTGGAGATCAATCAAGCCAAACAGCAAGAGGCGTTACTGGAGCATCTTGGTACCTCTAGTGATTATATTGAGGTAGACTCTATCCCACAGACTGCTTCATGGAATGTTTATGTCGTAGCGCTGAGGTGAGTAGTATGACTGGACAATAAAACCCTCACCTCAGCGATCGCATGGTCTAGTCATCGATTGCCACCTTCACCCCCATCCATCCTGTTGCTGTTTCCACTTCCTCGCGGAAGTTTGTCACCACGTCAGCCACACTCAAACATCCATTTCGTGAAGTTGCAACTTCAATCATTCAATCTTTTAATACATTACTACATGAAGTAATATAACAATGTCATTTAGGATTACATTACAACATATTAAAGAGGACTTTAGAAACATTGAGAGACTGGAGGAGAATGGAGAGTATCTCAATGATCTGGTACAACAACTACAGACTGAGAAACAGAACACTACAACAGCAACAACACCCAATGCTACCGCCACTACTACTACGACTACATCTAATGCCAAGTTAGACATATTCGATTATATACTAAAGAATGTAGACCTTAGCAGTGCAGACATTGACAATGAATATGAGTATATAAAGGATACATTGATAGACAGTAGCAATAGCATAGACAACAAGAGCGGGAGTAACACGGATGGCAAGTCAACCGATCATGACTCACATTCAACTTCGAACAAGTCTGCACATCATCATAATCAACAACAACAACACCATCATCAGAGCGATGCCAAGGTCACCGACAACAACATAAAGTCACAAGATGATGACCAGAGCATGGACAACAACAGGAGAAAGGAGGTCATCTTTAAGAAGCTGGCACAGCTTAAGTTGCATGATGACACATTCAATCAGGCGTTCAAGTTCATTGAGACAGACAACTGGCTCAACTCCAAAGGTTTAGCACTGGTGTCTGATGATAATACTGCCACAATCAAGAACGAGCTGACACAGTGCATTGCTACCATCAATGACTCGATACAACAACTCTCCTCAATGACCTCTCCAGAACCATCTGTGCTGTGATTGAGCGAGACAGACAACAGAAGCAGACTGTATATACAATATAAAGGATAACCAAGTTATATTTATAACTTGATGTTTATTATAAATGTCAAGAGGTCACTGGCTGGCGTCGGCACCAGAAGGATCACCATCATAGTCCAGAGTTGCTAGACTTGTACAGGAGCGCCCAAGGTCTTCTTACCTTTGCTTGCCGTTGTCAAGCGTGATCTTGATCTACTTGTCTGTTGTGATAGGAGGGTATTTCTTGTGGTGTTGTTGTTGTCGGTTGCGATTGTATTCATTTGTCAAAGTTGTAAGTAGTTGTCTAATCGTCGATCCATTATATCTATCTATCTTGTAGTTCGCTCATTCGGTCATTCAATCTCATCCATCCATGATTGTCTATTCTTCCAATAACCAACCAAATCAATGATGATGATGTCCAATAATAATAATATATACATTCTTGTTGGCCACTTGCCAACTGAGTCCAAGGGTCCACGAACCATCCAACTCAATATTGTGGAACCAGTTCTTACCAAATGTGTCGACTTATAATGTAGAAGGAAGGAAGGAAAGGTGTGATGGTCAACGGGACCATAGGTGCAACGTGCGTAGGTGGGTGGTGATAGGTTGATATACAACTTCTCAGATGGTAATGGATGTAGACGAGGTGGAGTAGAAACTATTAAAAGCGGACGTGAGGATGGACTGTGGCAATTGAACGACCCCATTGATAGTGTTGTTGTTGTTGGTGATGTTGGTATTGTTGTAGGTGTTGTAATTATTAAGGCCACTTGACGATTTGACAAACGACGACTCACGCATCAGTGGGATATTGTATCTGTTGGAACCGAGCGAATCAAAAGGTGCACCAATGTATCTTGATTGTGTGTAGAACGTCTCATTAGGACAATCGCCATTATGTTGACAGGAGCAACCATGTACACGGAGGCAATGGTTACGGACATCCTCCAAAGAACTGAAACATCTTCTACAATCATCATCATGCATGCATTTGTATTCCATTTTGCTATTATTAAGGTAGTTAGTAGATTGGGATTGGATTAAAGATAAAGAGTTGAGTGGTTGATTGAATTGAGGGGAAGAGGAAATATAATAATTTGAATTGAATTGAGAATAAAGAGATAATAACAATATAAATAATCAATAGAGATAATAATATGGAGATTATAAAGTACGGTTTCGTATTTGTATTTGTTATAACAATGAGGTCAAGAAATCCAGGAAGTAGAATGAAAAGAAATCAAGAAAGTTAGTCCTTATTATTTGTGAATGTTCGAGAATGTGGAGAAATAATGAATGAACGATTGTCATGTGTTGAGTGTTTATCATTTACGAAACCTCGTCAAACAGTGTTGTTTGTGTGGTGTTGCAAGCATAACATCCTGTCACTCTCACACACATACTCAAACAAATTGGACATATTACAATTGACGTATAAAGTAAAGTTTAAACACTTAGTACCTGTATGGATGTTAGATAGAGAGATAGAGATAGGTTGAGTGAGAGGTTATAAGAGATACGACCATATAATAATAATCATACTGCCAGTGTGATGATAAATTGGTGTTGACTACAACCAATTAAAGCTAGCTGCGACAACAATCACAGTAAGAATAAACAAACAAACAACCAAACAACCAAACCAAGTTGGTTGGCAGTGGGATCGATTGCAATGTGGACATGGTGACTGGTTACGATGTAAACATGTTGGCAAATGTAAGGGTACAATGGCAAAGCGGCACTTGCTTTAGCAACAACAATCAATCAATCACCTTCGCCATCTCTAGTGATCTATCTATCTATTTGTTGTTGTAACTTCGTTCCAAGTTCTGGAACACCACCTACCGAATACCCATTAAAACTAACTTTAATGGATGGACAAAGGTTCTAAAGTCATCACTTATTCATGAGTATATTTAAATCACTTGACATCATACCCTACCCAGTCAGTGTTCACGAACAACAACAATCCGTGCGCCTCATCATGTGTGGCATGGCTACTACTTGGTGATGATCATGGTCAACAACTCCATCTTTGAAATTTCCATTGACGTGTTGGGAATGGAAGGGACCTGAATGCTCCAACCAAAGTCAACAGATATCTGTTTGGTCACACCATGAAAGGTGATAGCCATCAACCAGAAATTGTGGTTACAACCGGTATCTTTCAATTCAACTTGGCAGTATCAGATGATGATGGATGACAGCCCGGCCCGTGAGCAATCATCCAAGACCCAGCCAACGTAGTCGAGAGGTGCAGGCCTATTGGACAGCCCCAAAGACCAACCAAAAGTAGCCTATGGTGTAACTTTGGTAAATATCTCTAAAAAGAGAGTCTATTTTAGACAACGACGTATGCAAGCATGATCGCAGCCTTCGAGTGGTTAATGGAACGAACTTATAACCCAAGCAATCAGTCATCATACCATTGAGAACAAATCCATATCAAATTTGGGTCACAGTCATCATTTCGGCAGGCAGATTGGAGCCAACCAAGATACATCCGCACTCACCTGATTATACCTCAAGTGAAATCAAGCGGATGCTCATGATAGGCCCATGTGGGCCATGCAGCCCTCCACTGATCAGTGACAGCGACTCGATTGCGCAACCGAATCAAGATCTAAAAATCAGGGATGCGCGCACTCTCAACATGGGGTGACGAAGGACCCAAGCAACTTGCGGTCGAGCCATGTGTCTAAAAACAGGACCAACGAGCATCTGCCGCCTCAAAGGGGTACGGCAAGCAGCCTGGCCATCACTCATTGATCAGAGTGTTTTGATGGGGCCACTCGCAGAGAAAGATCAAAAAAACCAAACCAAACAACTGATCACAAACAAAACCAACAAAATCAATATTGTGGAATGCATTAGATGACAGGGATGTCCACCATCACCACTCCGCACCACCGAGAATACCCAAACCATCAGGTGACCAATTGAGAGTGTCACACCCTTTTACATCTTTTATTTGTTTGTTTCTTCTTTCTCGCTTCGTTGTTTGTTGTTGTTGATGTTGCGTTGAGTTGTTATGCGTGTCTTGTTTGCTTGCAACACTCTTTCCTTCCTATCCCCTCCTCATCCTGTCATCTTTTAACATTGTATAGTACCCACCTACCTATCTCTTTCTTTCTTCCTATCTACCTCTCCCAGTCAACATTTTTTTTTTAAACTCTCTCCTACCTCTTCCTTCCTTCCTTCCAACCTTTTCCATCACTCACTTTTCAGCCATCATCCTCATCACTTCCCATTTTCTGTACCATACCAACATATACTATATAACTTTCTGCGACATCCATTTTCCTCTTCCTCCTCCTTTTAACGACGACAACAATCAATCAATCAATAATTCAGTCAATCAATCAATTAACCCAACCAACATTCCCATTGCCAATCAACATCATTCAAGTAACACACACGTTGCTTTGAGAGAGTCCTCATTACTCGATCAAAAACTAAATATCACCTCAATCAATCACGCCCCTTCGCGCGCCCAAAGTAGCAACACACAGCCCCATAACTTCACCCACACAACACACTCTTGACGAACCATCTTCGACCAGTCCGTCATTAACATCAATCACCCAACAACATCCGGAGGACATACCAATCCAAAAGGTAGGATAGATTGGATAGGATCAAGTTCAATTGGATTGGATTGAACCAATCAATGCCCACAAGCTATTTGCAACTTGCTAATTAAACCACTCATCTCATCAATCCACAACCTTGTCCAACTACTACTTCCTGGATCACGCAACTGAACAACAACAACAACAACAACAACAACAGGCGGGCAACAGACATAACAGACATATCAAACAACATCAGACAACAGCAGCAATAGCAACAGGCCATGTCAAAGACGTACAAGAAGGCCTGTCTGCACGTTGGATGCAACAAGGACTATACAAAGAATCATTGCTCACAGATGCACCAGTGTGGCGGCGTCTACGAACAATGTCCAAACGAGCGAATCTATAGACGCAAGACACACGCCGACAAGATCTTGTCACCCGTATCCACCAAGCCCAAGATCAAGATCCGTTGTCTCCACAAGAACTGCAATGGCGAGTGCTGCAACTTTGCCAACGTCGAGGAGCACTGCAAGGCGATCCATGGCTGCACGGGCACATATGCGCGATGCCCCAACGAGCGCGGCTACCGTCGCTCCAAGTTCGAGGCCGACCCCGAGGACTTTGAGTCTATCGAGATGTTGTTGGCGGACGGACGCATCAAGTGCCCCCACACATCGTGCAACAACTGGTACGCCTCACGCGAGGGTATGAAGAGCCACGTCCGCAACAGCAAGCACATCCATCTTTGCCTCGACCGCCAGAGCTGCGAGGGATGTCAATTACGGGGAGCACTGGACGTCAAGCGCAGCATTATCGCCACGCGCACAGGTCCACCCATGCCCGACTGGACGCCCAACTCACTGAAACGCAAGCTCTCACCAGGTGCTGGCGACAGTGAGGAGGACGATGACGAATATTATAGCGGCAATGACAGTGTCAGTGGCGGTGGCCACTATGGCGTCGGTAGCAGTGGCGGCATTGGTGGCAGCATTGGCAGCATTATCAACGGCGGCAGTAGTGCCCCTCGCGGCAGCACCGGCAGCAGCACAAGCAGCACCAGCAGCAGTCCCTACCACGGCGGCCAGAGTAGCCCATACAGCGGCGGTCTGAGCCACTCTCTGGTCGGTGGTATGGAGCACAACAGTGGTGGCGGCATTGGTGGCAACGGCAGCAACAACACCAACTTTAGCATTGTCAACATTGTCCACAGCAACAGCGAGAGCAACACTGATGACGAGGAGGACGAGAGTCCTTTTGGCACCAACTACATATTCAAGTGTCCACACTTTAGCTGCGCGGAGCGCGGCGATCTCAACGCCATCCGCAACCATCTCATTCTGAACCACAACTGCTACATGTCGCGTCAATGCGTCGGCTGTCGTATGACATTGGAGATGAAGATGCGCGACATCAAGTACAAGCACGAAGCAACTCACAGGGCCCAGACCATGTCGTCACCCTCTGCCGGCTCGCCACTCAGTCTCGCTCAACACCAAGTACATCACTCGAGTCCCTTCAGCAACATCAACCTCAGCAACATCAACACCAACAACAATCACAACAACAATCAACATCACCATCACCATCACAATGTCATCGAAGGTGGTCATCACAGCCAATTAATGTCTGGCGGTGCACCCAGCAGCGATAACAGTGAGTATGGTGTACTGGAGCTGCCACAACAACCACAACCACAGCAACAGCAGCAGCAGCAGCCATCCAAGAGGAAGAAAGAAGATCACGATGGCATCATTGCACATTAGAATATACCATATATATCTAGTCCGATTATAATTATATTATTATTTTTAATTACCCAACAACAACAACAACTTCTCCATTATCTCTATCATCCAACAACCCAAACTTTATCCTGCCACAACAACAACAACAACCTCAACCAACCAACCAACCTCACTCATTCACTCCTTCTCCTTTTTCCTTTTTCCCAGTATCAACACTGGTCTCTTCTCTCTTCTCTCTCTTCTCTCTCTTCTCTCTCTTCTCCCTTTATCTTCTCGATCCGACATTCTTCAACCTTCTTTCAATCAACCAATCAATCAAACAATTAATCAATCTTATCGCACAACATGTTAACAACAAAATAACAACAATGACTTATAACAATAAACCATACTATGGCCAAATGGCTACTCCTTTGCGAATGTAATCATACATGTATAACATCGTTGTCTAAGTGTATCGTCCAATCATCCTTGGAGAAGACAATGATGGTGGACAACCGAACTTCCTCATGGAAATGAGTAAAAAACAATGACAAGAGCGTGGACGAGCGAAGCGAGAAGGACAACAAAAAGGAATGCTGCAACTTTTGAAATCATTATCTCTTGTTTATTGAGCTTGATACGATTATATGTATCGAAGATCTGTCAGACAAGGGTATAATAATAGGTCTTGCGTTAATATGGCCGTGGACTATAAACAGCAACTGTTGTACTCATCAACAGACTTGTTGTGCCAGTCTGAACATTACCCAAACATAACAACTTTAAAACATAATGATAAACAAACAACAAAGTCAAAGGTTGTAGTTGATATGATGAACTGATCATTATAAATACGAGTTCAGTGATACACCTATTGATCAATCACAGTGTATCTCTCGCTTCGTGTTTAATTGATCAGTTCAAGTCATTCATTCATTAATTGTCAAACAGATACATTCATAACAATAACAACTATGCAATTCAACAATGAGGAGGAGGAGGATGGCATATGTTCAACACATAACAAGAGACAAGAGTTCATATGTATCGATTGCAATTGTCTTGTTTGTTCAATATGTATGACATTCGATCATAAGAAGCATGACTTGGAGAGTGTAGACGGTTTAAGGAATCTGATCGATCAACAACAATATAACAATGCGCAAGTACTAGACTGACACTGTTGTGGAGTACATTGAAGAAGTTGGCAGAGACACATCCATCAATCACTCACTCAATCACAGTGATGTCACCAATCACTTCAGAAAGCTGCATGAGTTGCTCGTCGTTGAAGAGCACAAAGTCACATCAAAGATCAAAGACATGGTGCAACAGAGTGAGTCAACGATCGATGACATTATCAACGAGATCAAAGGTATCAATGCGCTATTCAAACCAAAGTGTGATAGCAAGATCGACATGGACAACATGGACAACTTGGTCACATTGATCACGACGTGCGAGACTATCGACCAGTTCATCAATCAATCATTCACATCAGAACGTGATGTCCCAATCACGATCACAGACACTGAGTTGTTGACAATGACACAGCAATGTATCGATCGAATGAACACAACAGGGTACAAGAGTACTAAGCCACATCAGTTGGAAGTGGACGATGCCGCGCTGGGTGAGATCAAACAACTACTCCGCTCTTGCTTTGATTTGATTGATATGTCACACCATGACATTGACAATTGATTTGATTGAAATCTCTACCAAGTACCAATCTTTCACAGTTCGCAAGATGATATAAAAGTGATGATGTGAGAGGAAGATTGAACTCTTTGTGTGTTTCAACACAATTGATTACTAAGATCTCTGGTGTATTCTCCATTATTCCTTGCTTATTCAATAGGCTTCTTTTTGTTGTTGTTGTTGTTGTTGATTTGACAGACTGGAATGAATCAATTATATTCTTTACAATTGGGTAAAATCGTTTACAAACCATTGATATACAAGTAAGGTCAATCAATATAACAACTTGATTGTATAAATAATCACCTTCGACTAATAATTGACATATTGTTTAATAATTAATATGGGAAGTTTATCCATTTGTTATAATATATATTATTTGTGTCACTATTATCTGTTCAACTCAATGAATAATAATAATAATAATGATGTGCTGAGTTTTATGTCGACTTTTGTATCAAAGTTATTAAGATATGTTCTTAGAACTGTACACTCATACAGATATGAGTAAAGATAAAGATACAGATTGTTGGGTATCAGTTAGGGTCAGGACTCTATTGCCTCTTCTCATCGATCAGAATAGGGAGCAGCAGTTCATACAGCGACATGTGAACCTGTTGAACAACACTCGTTACTCAATCTATGCTACTCCAGCATTGGTACCACTGCTGCAACACTACATACTCGATCAATCATTGCTTGCTGTCAGACACATCAATGCCAATGATGCTGCTACAATCGTGCAACTAAACATACAACAACGATTGGTCGAACGAAATGTGTCGACGACATACTCAACAGCTGGTGCTGGTGGCAGCGGCAGCAACACATACTCAGAGACAGTTTGGATATCAAAGGATCACATGCAAGCACTATCAATTGAGAATGGGTCGATCATACAAGTGTCAGCAGTGTCTCGACAGTCAATACCAGTGGCGTCATGTATAACACTAAGTCATCAAAGGTTGATGTCATCAATCGATGGCACATTGGTACCAACGACTACATCAGGATCAGTCACACATGGCATTGATACTCGACAACTTCTCATCAATCCCATTGCAGGGCTTGCACCGGGTACAGCTCTACAAACCAATGGTGGCGTCGTCAACATCATGCTTCGCTCAGGTATGATCTATCAATGCAACTATTCATTTAGAGGTGCTACACAATCAAGAGCAAGCAGTGGTGCAATCACAGACACATGGCGCATGATAACAAACAACACGATCATACAATATGATGACAGGGAGCAATCACAAACATCCAAGTTGGACATCGATCAGTTAAACTCATATGATGATCAACGATCAAAGATCAGAACATTGTTGAACATCAAGTTCAATCCAATCAAGAGTGCGCAGTATCGTCAGTATGGTATGAAGCCACCTAGATCATTGCTAATATATGGTGCAGGATCATGTGGAAAGAGAACACTTGCAAAGGGCCTGGCAAAGGAGATTGTTGACGCAGGCATGGCCGACGTCATCACAACTCTATCAACTCAAGATCTTATCAAGTACTCCTCATATGTTAAAGGATTTCAACAGCGAGCCTACGAGGTCAAGCAACTAAAGCGTGTAATATGTATGTATACATGCTCAGTCATTCAAGTGAATGAATCAATCACTAACACTGACCTCACTTGATTGGTGATTAGTTATCATGGAGAATGTTGATGAACTGTTTCCAAGCCCAAGGGAAGAGGGTTCTTCAAGTTCTGGTTCAACAACTGATCAATCAATTGTCAATGCGTTTGTAGATATGCTCAAAGATGGAGCTGAGGACAACAACAATATATTTGTAGTATGTACACCCATGGACATTGCCTCCCTCAATAACGGTGTCAATCGATACTAATAACCTCAACCATCATCAGATTGGCATCACCAAGAGAGTTAAGAATTTGAATTCAATAGTTAGGACATTGTTTGATGTATGTATTGCTGTTGTTGTTGGATGTCGACCAATGGATAACTAACAGTACCATTCAATCAACCAACCAATCTTTAGGACGAGATTAAGATTGAACCTCCACAACCAAAGAAGAGAATTGATATCTTTAGGAATCACTTTGGGTCAGAGTTTGGAGTGGATCATCAATCACACAATGAAGATATAATACGACAAGTTAATGATGACTGCAGTGGAATGGTTGGAGGTGACATAGCTGTCCTCGTCCGCCAAGCCAAAATCAACTCATATCGAAGAACACAGGCGACTAACCTAAGAGAAAGTAAGTCTGCAATCTACCTCACTGAGTCCTCGAACATGGAACTGACAATATCATTCCCAACTACCATAGTCAAGTTGATTAGGGATGACTTTGTTAACAGTGTGATACAACAAAGACGACCAGGCGCAAATTCATTGTCAAGACTCACACCATCCATTCCAAAGGTATCATGGGATGATGTTGGTGGATTGGATCAGGTCAAGCAATCACTCATGGAGATGGTGGTATGGGATTACAAACATGGCGATGCTTTAAAGAGGCTGGGTGTCAAGACACCTCGTGGCGTTCTTCTTTACGGACCCCCGGGTACTGGTAAGACACTCCTCTCACGTGCCGTTGCCTTTGAGGCCAATGCCAACTTCATTGCTGCCAACATCTCAGAGTTGGTACAGGGCGAGATTGGAGAGTCTGAGAAGCAGGTTGAGGAGCTGTTTAGAGTGGCCAGGAGTACAGCACCTTCAATCATATTCATCGATGAGATCCAGTCGATATTTGGACAACGTGATGCAAGTGGTCAGCATGGCAAGAGTCTGATATCACAGATACTCATCGAACTCGATCGTCTGAATGACGAGGACCAGGCCAATGGCAAGCGAGTCATGGTGCTGGCCGCGACCAACCTTCCACAAGCTATAGATGACTCATTCCTGCAACCAGGTCGATTCGATCGGGCACTCTATGTCGGCCCACCCGAGAAGGATGAGCGTCTAAAGATCCTGAAGGGCTTGGCCCGATCAATGAAGTTGGCTCCCGATGTGGACCTGGCCGAGGTTGCCGCTTGGACCATCAACTTCACGGGCTCTGACCTTGCAGGTCTAATGAAGAAGTCAGGACTCTATGCCATCCAGCGAGACATCAATGTGGAGGCCATCAGCCGAGATGACATTCACAAGGTGTACTGGGAGACCAAGCCAACAGTGACCATGGATCAGTTGTTCATGTTTGAGAAGTGGAACCAAGCGCATCGTAACAATCAGCCAATGACTTAAGGCAATAACACATTTGTTCGCGAACGAGGATACCTTCCAAATCACTTCAATGTCATGTTTACTTCTTTGTTGTGTAGTACAGGTAGACGTTGTAAGGATACTCAAACTGCTGGTTGTTCAGGGTCTCTGGGAACTTGTCCAACTCTTGGTTGATCTCCTCGAGCAGATGCTTCTTCTGCGCATCGCTCAGCAGTGAGATGTACGAGATGGACATTACGCGATTGCCCAGCGACTCGCGAGTGTAGTGGTGCATAAACTTGTACTTCTGAAGCTTGAGTGGGAGTTCAAGAAGATTGGCAATGGCAGGGTTCTCAAAGGCAGCCTCCCATTTGAATGAGCGGAACTGAGGTGTCTTGTTGTCATAGTACTTCTCGTGGAAGATGTCAGCAGAGGCGCGAACCAAATGGTTGGTCACATCCATGTCACACCAGACCATGACGAGTGGTGCGCCTGGCTTGAGGACACGGGTCATCTCACGAAGTGAGGCCTCACTGTCGAACCAGTGGAAGGCTTGAGACACAAACATTGCGTCAACCGACTGATCGGCCAATGGTATCTTGGTGGCCAGTCCATCAACAACTGAGTACTTGAGCTCAGATCTTCCTTTCTTGATCAATCCCTCAAGGATATCTGTGCAAGCCTGTCTAAACTCTGGGCTTGGTTCAACAGCTGTAATGTTGTTGAAACCTCCATAGCCTGCCAGCAGTTCAGTGAACTTGCCTGTGCCTGTTTGTTCATTGTCATTGTCATTGACATCACGTGTCAGTCATGTTGAAGTTGAACAGTTCAAGTGACAACAATATGTATGACAGACAACGTACCAGCAGCAAGGTCAACTATTAAAGAGTTGGCATTAAGGTTGAGATTGTTCTTTATAAAGTCGATGGTCTCTAATGGCAAGTTAGGTCTTCCCTTGACATAAGCATCAGTGGTCTCCTTGTTATGATAGCCCTTAGCAGTTGGATGTAGATCAGTAGACATTGTCTGTTGTTACGTTTAAATGATGATGTGTAGTTTGTAGTATGTATCTATTGTTGTAGAATACAGGTGAGGCATATGCAAGCACTATTAAATAGAGTTGTCAACAATGCGATGACTGACTTTGGTGCAATATCGGAGTGGGGTAGTGTCTCTCTCTTTCCCAGGGATACACCACATTGTACAGAGGGTTATAACCAAAACAGGGACATGCAATCCCATTAAAAGTATCTAATCAGGTTCATTGCTAATTACGTGTCCCGACCGAATGATGGGAG
Organism: Acytostelium subglobosum LB1; assembly: GCF_000787575.1. NCBI lineage: Eukaryota > Evosea > Eumycetozoa > Acytosteliales > Acytosteliaceae > Acytostelium > Acytostelium subglobosum. Next base: position 94,548 of record NW_012236523.1, on the reverse strand, counting down.
ATATTTAGTGGCATAGGTCAGGATCGACACTACACCTACAAGAGACTTATTGAGATTAATTGATTGATTGAGTATTCAAAAAGGTATCTTTTATATAAATATACAGACTCAAACGTTGGATCAGTCACTACTCATACGAGCAACCAATCATGTTGATGATCACAGTTACGAGACAACTTGCAACCATCACAATGTTGTTGTTGTTGTGACACTGGACATTTGTGTGGCAGTCGAAGATGTTGGTTGATCATTCTTGGCTGGCCATACTCCTCACATCCAACGTGTGGACATTTGATGACATTGAACGTGCCCTCGCTCCACATGTCAATGTTGTTCTGCTGATTGCTGCTGTTGTTGGATGTCGTTGTCCTGATCTTCTTCCTCGAGGGTGGATTAAGTTTTGGTAACACTGTTCCACTGATGACCACTCTTGAAAGGACAATGTTGGGACCATCGACAAACATGCCTCCCTCCTGACAACCCTTGCATCGTTGTGGATCGGAACACTTGTGCATTAGCTTCATGTGTAGCTTCTTGGAGGCTACACTCTTGAAGAAGTAGATGCACTCTGAATGATCACACCCGACGAAACGGTCGTCAAGGAACCTCTTGACTGATTGGGTGTCGCCGGGAGGGGCATAGAATCGGAGACAACGGTATGCTCGAGTGTTTGGGCATGCTCCATATGTGTGATTGCATCCATGTAGGGCCTTGCAGTGTTCAAACATGGACTCCTTGTCGTTGTAGTCCTTGGTGCACTCATGCTTACATTCATACTTCTTGGGCTCATCTTGTTTAATTGGACCAATACAGCCTGGACAACTTCCAGGATCAAAACATCGATGCTTATATTCCAAATGGCGTGGCGGGGGTATGAGAGTGGTCAAGAAATAGCCACATGTTGTGTGAGGGCACTTGACCAAACCTCTGGCTGTCAGCATTGCGATCGATTCAGTGTCGTCCAAGGAGGCTGTCAACCTCATCGTTGATGCGTATCTCTGAGCGTTTGAGCATGCTGCGTATGTCCATGAGCATTTATGCGCTGTTCGGCAGTGTACGCGCAATCGTCTATATAGCGGGTGGGTGAATGTGCATCCCTCGTGTTGGCAATTGAGATGGGGCAAATCTTTGATACTGGTCCGAGGCACCTTGAGTTGCATGTATATGCATCCTAGACAGCTCTCGTGGTCGGCGCATTGATGTTCCTTTTTCTTGGTGTGATCAAGCATGGACTTCCGAGCAGTGTACAACTTGTCGCAATTGGTGTGAATACACTTGATCATACCATTCGGCTCTCTGATTGTCGATGTCTTGCTGTTGGCCAACATGTTATGGTCTGGGTCGTCGTCGTCCTCATCATCGTCATCTTCGTCACCATCATCATCTTCGTCGTCATCATCATCATCAGATGTGATGTGCTTGGCCTTCAGAATTCCAGGAGGCAACTTGAGACCAGGGTGCTGGTTTTTGTTGTGTATCCGCAATGATGTATTCTGGTTGAAGTATATGTGGCATGTTGAATGTGGACACTTGACAAGTCCTTTGGCCATAAACATCTGGATGGACTCTTTGTCATCAGGCGAGGCGGTGAAGAATCTGGTGCGATAGGTCTGCTCGTTGAGGCAACTTGCATACCTCCGTTTACATCCATGTACTATCTTGCAGTGTTCAGACAGATCTGTAAAAATGTCATACTCTTTGTTGCATCCATCGTGCAGACAGACGAACGACTTGATCGTAGACTCTATGGGAAGTGTGCGCCTCATCATCAACATAATGTTGCGTTGACATCCTGGACAGCTGTTGGCGTCTGGGCATTGATGGTCTCCACTTCTAGCCCGCAGGTGTCCGAGCATGTTGATTATTGACCTGTAGAAGCTGAAGCATGAAGTGTGAAGGCACTTGATGAATCCATCGGCCAGCATCATATCGATTGAGTCCTTGTCGTCGGGATCAGCCGTGAACAATCTTGTCTGATACGTTCTACTGTTGGGACACAATGCGTATGTTGCTCTGCAATCGTGATCCTTTGAGCAATGTTTGACCATCTCATGATAATCTCTTAAGGACCTTGAGCAGCCCAAATGAAGACAACCATATATCCGTTTAGTCAAAGCTGTTGATGTAGTTGATGTAGTTGATGTAGTTGTTGTAGTTGATGTTGTTGATGTTGTTGATGTTGTTGATGTTGTCGTGTTGTACTTTGACATGACTTGTATTATTCATCCAAGTTGCTCATATTATGTATTTGATTGTTTGAGTGGTCGAGCGAATGAATGAACATGTTCACGTGAATGAATGATTGAATGTGTTCAAAAGGTTTGAATTTATTCTTCTTCAAAGAACTAACCAATGTTGTTGTTGTTGGACTCTACTTATTGATGTGATGGAGAGAGCCTATGTGAATGAATGAATGATTGATTGATTGATTGATAGCCAACATGTTGCCAACCTTGAAGGGTTAGGAGAATGCCCACCTGTCGTCTTGATCCTTTGGTTGAAATGTCTTCTTTCGATCCTTTGGCTTCTTGTTCTTTAGTTGTTTATAGTATTCTCTCATGGTCACTGGTGTTGAGTTATCTATTGGTTCAACAGGTCGAGAATGGCTTTGTTCGACACAGGGTCAGATTGATTGATCGTTTGATTGAGTTGAAGAGTGACACTCAGAGTCATGCATGTACACTATCCTGTAATACTACGTACTTGTCATTCGTGAATTGCTTATCAAAGGATTGTTCTCTTGGTTGTTTGGACTTCATTGTATAATTGATTGATTGATTGATTGATCTGACTGACTAACTAATTGGTTGAATGAATGCTGTACATGTGGCCTGTCTATGATTTATTATTATTACAAGGTTATAACAAATACATGTCTAGATTGTGATTAACTATTGATGTATTAATATATGTCAAATGTTTATAGATATAAATATATCATTCTATTCTATTTCTTTGATTGATGAATGGAGAATGAATCAAAGATTGAATGAAAAACACTCAAAACCACGAGACGAATGTGAGTGAGTGTGTGGGTGATGGGATAGTTCCAGTCCGAGATGTAATGTGATTAAATCTTAGAAAAAGTTTAATAATGATTGATTGATCGATCAATTAACTGGATTTATACCAAACTGGATATGTCTGGTAGAGTGGCAGTCCACGCCATGTCAGTGTGATGTTATGTTGTCCACCACTGTTGGCAGGGAAGTTACATGTTGACTGTTGTATAGCATTGGTCGAGCAGGGTATCACTGTTGACACTCCTTGGACATCGACCGAGTAGACTGGTTGCTCAAATATGTAGGGTGTTGCGAATGTTACATTCTGGCCTTGAGTGTTCAGTGCGCTGGATGGCGTGAGGAAGCTGAACAGCGTCGATGAGGAGATCTCAAACTGGACACCGATGGGCGGTTGGGCCATGGGCACAAGGTTGACGATACCATTCGTCGGTATACCAGTGATGACACTGTTGGCGCTGTCATTGGTGTAGACATACACGTTGTAGAATGTTGTGTTGCCAAAGAATGATCGAGTGTTGTTGACAAATGAGTATTCGGCAAGCAGTGATGCTACGTTGTACTTGCCCAGTGGCAGACTCATCGTGTCTCCCCTGGTTCCATCAAGTTGGGAGAACAATGATGGTGGATACAATGTGTTGGAGGCGTTGGAGTACGCGTCGTAGAATCCAAAGTATACAGAGTGGAATGATACCTCCTTGGTTGCGGGCACGTTGAACACATGTCTGTTGACGATTGGTATGAGTGAGTTGGTTCGAGGCCAGAAGGTGATGTTGACGGGCACTGGCGGGATGGTGGCGTCCGTGTAGACACCAGAGATCGAGGGCGTGATAGTATTTGACCAAGTGCTAATTCCATTCCAAGAGTACGTGAGTACGAAGAAGTATGCTTGCTGGGGTGGTGCAATGCCAGTGTATCTTCCAGTCATGTTATTGTCCATGTAGTTATTGATGGTCAATGTAGTACTGTATCTAACATTAACCGTGTTGTTACTAAACAATGGGATACAGCCATCTGGGAACTAGTTAGGTTTGGGGCGAGGGCGAGGGCGAGGGTTAGGGTCAGGGTTTGGGCGAGGGTTGAGGGCAAGGGTACTTACATGTGTTCTGGTGATGGGGTTGTTACAGTAGACCTTGTAGTCTGTATCACAGAAGTCCCAGTTGGATATTTGTGTCAATCCCCATTGTACTTGCATGACTGCACGTTCGGAGAAGAGGGTGCCAATGCAACCGTAGATGTTGGCGTTGGTTACGGGGATGGTGAGGTTGACGTTCTCGTAGAAGTCGATGGTTATGTTGTTTAACGAAGGGAATGCTTTGGAGTAGGAGCTGGTGTTGATTGAGACCACGTACTCATTCTGGACGATCATGCCAATGACGTAGCCAGAGGCACTAGAGATGAATGTTTGAGCGGCACCCAGTGGGTTGATGAGGGTAACGGCAACGTTGGCCATTGGCGGGTCACTGCTTGAGTTGTACACTCCATCATTATTGGTATCATTGAACACGAACAGTTGGAACTGGTATGTGGAGTTGCTGATGTACAAATCATCAGAGAGTTGTCCGCCCACGGACATGATCAGACTGGCGACGGTAGATGTCAGGGGACATTGAGCGTATGAGCTGTTGACGAATCCAGTGGTGCACTTTAGTATACTGTTGTCAGTGTACTTGATATCGATGTATGATGATCTTGTCCATTTGACACCGGCAGCCGCGGGGAAGAAGTTACGACCCATCAACATGATCATGTTTGTGGTGCCATTGTTGAAGAATCGGTAGCCAGTGATGACTGGGGGCGCGTATGATACATAGTTGTCATATGCTCCGTATGTCGCCACTTGTCCACCAACTGATGCTGTTATGGGTAGCTTGGCTCCAACACCTGGGGGCACTAGACACTCAACGAACGTGTCAAAGGGATTGCAGTAGGCGAGTTCAATGTTGCCGATGCGGATGTAGTCGATCTCTGTAGCGGCCAATCCCCAACCCTCACCGATGATCTGGACTGCGCCACCTGCGGTGGACAGCTGGTCGGACTGGATGACGCCAGTGATCAAGGGTGGGAGGTATCCGAACTGAGTGTTTGAGATTGATGATTGATCGCCAGCCTGAATGGTAATGCTCTGATTGCTTCCGACTCCCTCATCCAAACGCACCTTGATGTATGTGTTGCTGTAGTCGACCACTTGGAGCAACTGATCTCCCATGAACACCATGGGTGGGCCGTATCCATCAGCGATCGAACCGAATCCATCACCATGGATCACAACAAAGTCACCAGCATCCGCTGATGGGGGCAAGAATTGTTGAAGTTCTGGTGCCTGGTAGTCAAAGGACATAGTGGGGATGGTCTCAATCGTGAACTTTGATGTCTGGCCTCCGACCTTCACCGTAACCGTCTTGTCCTGGCCGACGCCCGACGGTGAGTAGCATGCCAACATGGTGGTCGTGATGCCCACGACAGGGTAGCACGGTGTGCTTTCATCGATTGTGACGTCCACAGAGAATGGGTCGCTGCCAAAGTTGTCTCCAGTGATCGTGAGCATCGTACCTCCCTGGCTGTCAAGTGTGTTGGGTGCCACGTCTGTGACGGTGGGCGCATCGAACGAGAAGTAGAACCTGGTGCGCTGGAGATTGTACAATGTCGTGTTGCTGAAGAAGTGGAACTCCAAGCGCGTGCCAACACCCGCTGGCGTTTGGAACTCAATCTGCCATGGTGAGATGACCTGTGGCTCGGCGACCTGGTAGTCGTCTCCGATCTGGATGTTGAGGGTCGAGTTGAATCTGAAGCCATTGATGGTGGATGTTACGCCGCCAGCTGTTGGGCCTGTGGTGCTGGTGATGTTCACGACTACGGGTCCGATGCCCGCGCACAGGTTGTCAAAGTTGTGCGAGAAGAAGTCGCCAGAGCTCATCATTTGGATGTCACAGATCTTTGAGTTGATCGTTGCGATGGCCATACCACCATACTCTGTGCCAATGGATCCGTTATAGTTGGGCGGCTTGGGCAGGAAGTAGGCGTTGAAGTCGCCATACTGAACCTGAGAAGAGACGGCCGACACCATGGCGCTCTCAATGAAGAAGGTCATGGAGTTGATAGTCATTGGCGAGCAGACCGCAATCAAAGTGTCGTCTACATTGATTGAGTTGTAGCATAGATCAATCACACTGCCCACTTGGTCGCGGTTCAGCTCCGAGATGAACTGGATTGGCTGGTTCTGTGTTTGAGACCAGGGATTGGCAATCAGCACTTGGACGGCCTGGTTGACGCCTGTGATCGTGGCCCATTTCCTCATGGACTGGATCAACTTGGTCATCTCATCGTCGCTCAGATAGAATATCGAACTGTTGGTGAATGACTTGTGTGCATCCAGCAATTGTTGGATGGGTTGCTCGAGGTACTGAGCTCCGATGGCCAGGGGAACCAAGCTGGGGAATAGGCGATCGGCATGAGCGTTGATCTGCGGTGCGGAAGCATGAACGAGGGAGTGTGGGAGGGCAAAGAGCCTGGGCACTGGGACACCAATAGGTGGTGGCGCGACCAAATAGTTGTTGATGAGTGATTGCTTGTTGGTGGGAGTATCGTAGGCAGGGTTGGCCAAGGCCATAATTGCGAACATCTGTGCGAACGAGGTCACGCCATTGGCCTGGCGGAGCCCGATCACTTGGGCGAGGATTGTTTGCCAGGGGATGACGTCGGCGTTATTGACACGCGGAGTCCTACCTCCATTGCCATCGGCGATCGACATGGACATCATGTCCCATGTGGCCTCAGCCGTGCGGTAGAACAGATCCCATTGTGATGGCGTGGTAATGTCCACGGGTTTGGGCTCGGTGTACGTCTCAATGTTGGGCATATTCGGGAAGTATTGTACGACGCATGGGTTGAATGCGCCAGTCTTGACGAAGGCGCCGGGGATCGAGTTGTAGATGTACTTGGCAATGGCGTACAACACACCGTTGGCCCAGTTAGGCAGGGCAGTGTCGATCATGTAGATTGTCTGGGCCTGTGGTGGGAAGTTGGACTGCTGGTACACGTACGCCAACACTACGTCATATGACAGCTCCTCCTCACAGATGGGCGCAAGCTTACGGATGGTATACTGGGTTTGGACTGAGGGCACCTGCACCGCGCCATCAACAATGTACTGGATCGGGGGCAGAGTGGCCGGATTCATCACTAGCACACGTCGCAACACATCGGTGAATTGGATGACCTGGAAATCATTGATGGGCACGATGTCGAATGTACGTAGGGTCATAGTTTCAAGGTAGTCTTGGTTATAGGCGTTGGGGAACACCAGGGGGGGAGGCGGTGGCATGGCTACAGTCTCGGGCATCCTAGTGCGGCGGGCATTGGCTTGAGTGCAAGCTGCTGGTGGGAACACGGCGGGGTCACTATCACACATCGATGCGACTTGGACATCGGCTGCAACGTACATGATGGCGAATGTGTCATCTGAGACGTATCCACTGATGCTCACCTGGGGTGCGATGCTTCCAAGGTTGTTGGACGGTCCTCCACAATTGACCAAACTGTTCCTCAGCGTCAAGAACTCTGGCGATACGTCGGAGGGGTTGGCCATGGTGGCAAAGGTTATGACACCCATTAAGGGTGGCAACATGGCGGTGACGGCGCCGTTGATTGCCTCTCTGATCTCAAAGGTGATATCATTGGCCCAGGCACCCCTGGTGAACTTTAACGGCTGTATTATAGCCTCTCTAAGGTACATTGAGTCGCCAGCTGAAGGTCTCTGCATCAGTCCCGTGGCTGTCGTAATAGAGTTATACGACCTAACCATGCTACTGTACTGGAATGACAAAGTTGGATGTTGGAAACACAACACACCTCCACCTCTTGCACCCTTTTGATTGATTGGTTGATTGATTGATTGAGTGAGTGAGTGATGTTAGAACGATTGGGAAGAGGGAGGGGAGTGATGGTCATCAATCATACTTGTCCGTTATGTCTGTTGGAGTCACCAACACAGAACATGTTCTCGTTGGCTGCCATGGCATTGGCGCCGACTACTGGGTACATTGGGAATCCTAGTTTGGAGTGCTCGTTAGACTTTCCAGAATATGCATAATCTGAATACTCCCAATTTGCACCATTCAAGGTCCTCTCACACAGGTTAGGTGGTAGATCTAATCATCATCAACAAGGTAATTATAAGTATGATGTTCATCCATCCATCCAACTTCCACTCCACTCCAGTCGAGTCGATGACTTACGAAGGTAACCAACATTGATGACGGCATTGCTTGAAAGCATTTGGACTGGAGTCTTGTAGAACATTTGAACGAACATCATGCGTTGGTAGGAGTTGGCGACGACGGTCCAGATGTCGATACCATCGTATGTGTTTTTGTTGTTGTTGACCACAATGAAGCGACTGAGAGCAGGTGGCATGACCGCTACGACGGGTGGGAACGGGACGTTATTGGGTTCGATCGTTGTCTTCATAAAGTAGTTGGCAGTCCTGCCGCCAATGTTGAATGGGGCCGATTGCCAGTAGCAAATGTCTATGACATTGGGGTTGGCGGCGATGGCCGCCTCGCACGCCTGTTGGAAACACACTTGGTTGCAGGTGGGTGGCGCGGGTGCGATCTGAATACGTGGTGGCAGTCCCAGCCACAGTGACATGTAGTCGTAGAAGAAAGGGAAGGTGTTCTGTGTGGCCTGGTTCCATCCAGCCAGGTTGGGCAGGTTGCGATTGGTGTACATGCTGGCGTCGTTGTGGATAAGGTAGTTGAAGGGCATCTCGATGCTGGTGAAGGGGTAGCAGAAGAAGTGCTGGTTGTTGTCGGCCTCGCCCAGCCATTGCATTCGTTGGTTGACATTGTAGAAGGTGTTTCCGTTGATTGCTGGGAACACTGGGTTGGAATGCAAGACGTGGATGCCCTCATAGTCCGCCGTAGCGGCGTTGTACTGGAAGATAACGAAGCCCTTGAGATGGCCGTGGCCGAATGGTGAGTTGAACGGGCGGGCACGCTTGCCGGCGGGGTCACGACCACCCTGCTGGTCGTTGAAGAATGCAAAGAAGTAGTCGTGGTATTGATCAAAGGTGGCGGCCAGGGCGCTGTAGGGTGGTCCGTTGACGTTGGACAAATGAGTCAGCCTGACGAGTTGGTCGCGAGTGTTGTCCATGTAGAGGTACTTGGCATTCGTGGTCTTGCGCAGCTTGTAGGTGAACCACCAGTCGACAGGTGAGTTGGATCCGTCGGCAAGTGGTGGGGAAAGACAGGCGAGGCCATTGGACTTGTATTGTACATTGTTGATGGAGGCTACAGCCGGGCCACCACCACCGGGCACAACATTGATCACAACTGCATGCATACCGGCGGCAGTGATTGGCACGTCACAACCTATTTGATCCAAACCACCGACTTGTGGCTTGACTACCACATTTGGACAGTTCACACCACCCACAGTGATTGTGATGGCAGCGGCTACAGCACCAAGATTGTTGCCTCCCAGTGTTATGGGTACGATACGTTTAGAGTTACCCTGGATGGGACTGATATCGATCAAGTTGGGTCCAATATAGTTGATGGGAAACGGCGAAATGTATGGTACGCCACTGGCAATCACTGTTACGGGGTAGTTGCCGGGAAGGTTTGGCGGGATGGGACATGTGATCTGGGCTGCGGTTATAGCACATCCAGCAACTGGCACTGCATTGATGGTGACTGTTTGAACAAAGTCGAGATGAGCTCCATTGAGGGTAAGCACTCCACCACCGGCGGGCATCGTGGTCGACTGTGTCTGGCCGGCAATGTTGAGGTCAAAGTAGGTGAAGGTCTGGGCAGGGTCATAGTTTTGTTCGTAAACCTTGAATGTTATGGGGAAGGTGCCAGCGGCGGCGGCGACGGGGGCATTGCACGAGAATTGTGTAGCACTGGGCATGGCCAAACCCGTGCACTCAATGGCGTTGATGAACACCTTGGTGAGCGTGTTGATTGCCGCGCCGTTGGGTGGCGTGGGGAAGTTGGTAATGGGGATGGTGATGAGGGTGGTAGTATGGAGGAATCCATCGACAGGGACTGACGCGCCAAGGGTCGGAGTCAACACGGGGAAGTTCATCGCGTTGGACGAGACAGTTCCAATCTCAACCGTGACGGCGTTGTTCCCAGCCGTCAACAATGAAGCGTCCACATCAAAGAATATTGACTTGTCATTGGTCGTTGGCTTGAATACATTGGCTGTTACCGGGCCAACCTTTACAGCTGTCACACCATAAAAGTTAAGACCCTGTACCTCCAACAAGTAAGAACCCTTTGTGATTGTGTTGATAGGTAACAATGCTTGGATGACGGGGACTTTGATTGATTGATTGATGGGTGGTAAGAGGGCATGTTAGTGCTGGGTACACGCATGCGTCAAGGAATGGATACTCACTGAAATATTTGAACTGCTCGCTGGGAGGGGATTGGTAGTCTTGTCCTCCGATTGTGGCTACAAGGGGGAATGAGGCATCATTGGCACCGGCAAGGTTGTAGGCTGAGGTCTCACAATCAAACTGAGTGGCTGTGACTGAGATTGGATCCACTGCACAATCTGATCCACCAATAGTCACGGCGGTGACCTCCTGGAGGAATAATCCAGTCACTCTTATAGTCGTTCCACCAGCGGACAAACCCTCCTTTGGTAGAATAGATGTTATTACCGGTTCTGGAATGATTAATCGATTGATCGATTGAGTGTGTGAGTGAGTGATATGAGTGATCATTTTTGGAAGTATTAATGAGTGACATACCGTAGACCTCAAGGTTGATTGCGGATAGGACGTTCTGTGGACCGATGGTCATTGCAAGCACTTTGTTCTGGGACGTGCCGGGTGCTACACCGGTAAAGAGGGGCGATGTACATGTGATCTGCTTGGAGCTGACAATCACAATGTTTGTACAGTCCTCACCGCCAAAGGTGATCTGTGACTGTATGTTATGAGGATCATCAAATAGGAAGTTACCATTCAATGCGATAACCTGCGCCATACCACCAGTAATGGACGCAGGGGCAATGTCGTCGATGACAGGATCTACATTCATTCATTGTAAGTATGTGAGTTAGTGATTTGATCAATCAGTATGATGGGTTAGTGAGTGAGTGAGTGAGGGATACATACCAACGACATCAAACTGTTTGGGACCAGTGACGACAAAGCCAGTGTAGAGTGTGATTGTGACAGGGAGTGCTCCAGTTGCTGGCTGGTCGCCCAAGGTACATACGATCTTTGTGATCTTGTGGTCTTTCACTGTACAGCCAATTGTGCCCACCCTGACGACAGGGACTGGATCATAATCGTCATTCTTTAGATAGTTTCCATKATGATTGTTAAGGTACGACCATTTACAGCTTGGAAGTATTGCTCAGGAGTAAAGTCTATGATCTCAGGCTCTATGAGTTAGTGAGTGAGGGAGTGAGTGATTGATTGATTGTATGTAGTGATTGGAGTGTGTATGGAATTTGTTAGTTTGATTGATTGATTGATTGATTGATTTCCTTTTTTGGAGACCATCAGAAAGAATACATACCAAGATAGGAGAAATCAGCAGTGAGTAAGTTGACAGCACCCTCTAAGATGTCGAATGCGAAGTCTAGACTGGTGTGGCGCTTCTTACCACCTCCGGGGGGCTCGGGTGGCACGGTGTAGGTGTAGATGGTGCCAACTTGGCCGACAAAGGCGAATGGTACGGCAACACCAGCAGAGGTTCTTATTTGTACGATGGGTATAGAGGCAAATCCTGTACCATCCAATTGGAATGAGGTGCCACCGCCAAGCCATGAAGACCTAGATGATATTTTGGTAATGACTGCACTCACTGGATCCAATGAGCACATCAAAAGTACCAACACCATCAGAGTCAACAACACCTTTTGGTTGTGTATTGATGATGAATGATGCATCATCGTTGATTGTTTGATTGATTGTTTGTTGATTGATTGATTGTGATGTAGTTTAATGTAATGTATATAGATAAGACGAATGATGTTGGTTGAATAATGACATGTCTGGACAGGAGGACCGGGTTGTTTAAGTAATGTCAAGTGATGTCACCATAAGGATTGAAGGACCTCGAAGGCCTTCTGGGTCTCGCTCGGTCTATCCACAACACAAGGTTTGGGGGAAGCTTGGTATCGAGTGGATATCATCTGAATCGATGTGATTGTTTCGCGAACGCCTATCTATTTCTCGGCCTTATGATAATATGCGCCCAATGTGTAAGTCGTCATCAGATAGACATCTACACAATAGAGTTGTGTTGTACAAACATGGTGCACCACCTTACCAAACGACACTCAGTTCAGTGAGTGATCATACATCACAACGGTCAGCTGACCTGACGAAGTTTTGAGTGACATTGTACAGATCATTTGGGTGCACGACCAGAATAGATCATCAGTCGCCACGCTCTCGATCAACATTCAAAATAATAATTAATTAATTACAATGCGGGGTTTTTGATTGATTGATTGTTTGATTGGTTGGTGTGTGGTGATCAGTCACCAATTGGGGTGGGAGGGGCGGAATGGGGAATTGTTGACCTTGGTGATGAAGATTGAGTGAGGCAACCAAAACCTTGTGTAGGTGGTCCGCCAAGTCGTTTATGTGTAAATTGTACATTGGATTGTATCGATAGAAAATTGATTGATTGATTGATTGATTGATTGAGTGATGGGGGTTTGTTCAATTAATCCTTATTTCTGCGCATCTTGATTGAGAAATCCCTGCGTAGTATCTTTAACCGCAGCGAGTTCTTCTTGGCTACAACGATACCGACGCCAACTAGGATGGCAACTGATCCAACTACCACTGTCACCACGATGACTGGTATGCGCCACTTGGCCTCATCCTTGTTGCCACAGGCGCCATTGTCCTTGCCATCCGATTGAATGAGCAGAGAACCAAAGTTGGGATCGATCTTGGCCGAGCTGCCAAAGTTGTTGACAGTGATGGACGTCAGCACGCTCAGTGTGTCAGGGTTGGCACGCTTCAGCTCCACCATCGACTGATCACTCTCGTCAACCAGCTCCACTGTACTATGTGTCACACGACCATCAATGATCATTCTGTCCGAGTAGTAGGCCTTGAGCATGCCCGATCCCTGCACGATCTCCATCGAACGCAGCGATGATTGAGAGTTGCTCACCTGGCCGGCCAGCTTGGCCTGCTCACATCCATTGGCGCCACTGCCTGCCTGCGCCAGGAAGAAAACGCGCAGCGAGTTGAGTTTGTCGTTGAACGTCCATTGATCCAGATGGATGGTGTACTTGATCGAGTTGGCGGGCACCTTGAAATTGTCGCCGGCAAAGTTGTACGTGCTCTCCTCCGTGAAGATCTGCGTGTCGACCGTGAGCACAAACTTGGCGTCGTCGCTGTACGTGCCCAAGTATGTTGTGATCGATGTGTCGTTACTGCCATCAGCTCCGGGCTCCGCGTTGGTCCAGGCGATGTCCTTGATGAAGCGCTGTTTGATGATGGCACCCGCGGGAGAGACCTCGCGAATCTCTGTCATACTTACGTTGAACTCAACCTTCTTGCTGACTGAGCCGAGCTTGACCTCTGAGGGTTTGTTGTTGTCGGGGAGCTTGGGTGGGTCACTGGTCTCGCCACCAACGGCCAGCTGTTGGCTGCAGTCAATGCCGGTCCAGCCAGTGCTGCAGTCGCATACGCCAGTACCAGTGTTGCATGAACCGTGTTGGCCGCACGCGGGACAGGGAGAGCTCCTGAACAGGTAGATGAAGGCATCTCTCGACACTGTTGTGTTGTCGAATGTCGCATTTACCGAGAGTGTGTGAGTGACGTCGTCATTGTACTTCACGTCCGACTTGAAGTCGCAAGTCATCAGTGTGCCGTTCAGAGCCGGGGTTGGGTTGGTGCAGGGCGATCCACCAATGGTCACGCTCATATTGAACAGATTGAAGTAGCGACCATATATAGTGACGGGCGCAGGCTCGCCAAAGTATGTAGACGAGACAGAGTCAATTGTGGGCATCATGTACTGCAGGGTGGCGGTTACGACGCTGCTCTGGACAGTGGTCATCTTGAGAATGGCGCTGCCGCGGCCTGGAGGTGCGACACAGACCATGCGGAATTTGTTGCCGCCAAGTGTGTTGACCAAGGGGTTGGCGCACGCCGTGTCGTTGATCGTGACGGTGAGGATGGGAAGGCCGTCAAAGTTGGTCATGGCTATGTTGTATCCAATGATTGTGATGTTTCCACCTTGGATGGGGATTTCTGGTCGAGTGATAATGACTGGCCTGATGATCATGGCAGAGCCATGGTACTGTTGGCCGGCGACAGTGTAGATGACATTTTCAGTTGAGCGAATGTCGACGCCACTGAGCATCGCGGTAACCGTGGAGTAGCTGAGTGTAGACCAGGTGGTGATTGGCGTCACAGTTGACACGGTGCTGAGGGATGGAAGGTTGGTGGGCGTGGCCAAGAATTTGCCTGAGATTGAAATGGACACCGAACCGTTGCTAAAGGAGTTGGTCACAATAGTGTCGACGATGGGTGCCGGGTACGAAACGGTCACAGGCAAAGAGCTGGCTACAACGTCGTTATATGTGCTCACGATCGTGAGGGCGAGGTTGGCGCCGAGGATATTGGGTGGATTGAAGGTCAGCGTCTTGGACGTGACGCCAGTCCACGAGTCAACATTGACGAGGCTGTTGCTGATGTTAATCCTCAGGTTCTGGAATGTGTTGAAGAACATGCCAACAATCGATGACTTTGCGCCAGGGTTCAGGAGGCCGGTGGGTCCCGTCTCGATCAAGGGGGTGAGCACCACTGTCTCGGCAGCCGTGGCCAAGTTTAGTCGGGAGAGGATCTGGAGCTGGCCACTGAGCATGGCTGAGTTGAGATCGAATGTGCACCTTATGGCCGTGCAGACGATGTTTGTTGCCGCGGAACCACCGAGCTTGATGGACCAACTCGGGGAGTACAGATCAAAGTTCTGGCCGGTGATGGCGCCGCTGGAGCCAGACTGTTTGAATGATGGCTTGTCCAAGACGATGCCATAGTATGTTACGGTGGTCCATTGTGAGCCAAAGACATCTTTGGGGTCGTTGTAGACTTTGACTTCGAAGGCCATGTTGGAGCTGAGCACCGGCTGTCCGGCAGTGCAATTGAGGTGGTTGATATCGAGAACGACGACGTTCGTGCACTCCACTTGACTGATCGAGTTCTTGAGTGTGACAGTTGTGACTCCTATAATGAAGCCTGAGCCCTGGATCTGGACCGGGCCACCCTCCAGTGGTTGGCGCGCACCAAGTACCATCTGGGCCAGACTGATCTTGGGAGAATTCCACAAGTAGGCCATGGTGGTCTGTGAGGCTCCACCGGCTGCTCCGGTGAGGTCGATGGTCACAGAGAAGGTTCCATAAGGGATTGGTGATGGATTGGTGCAGAGAATGTATGATATCTTGTTGTCAAAGCCTCCCAAGCAATTGATCGTAGGAATGTTGACACTAATAACACTCCTTCCAGAGAAATCGCCAAACAATGTTATCTGACTACCTGATCCAATTGCCATTTGTATGTCTGTGATCATTGGTATCGCGGCTGTTGTCGGGTTGGTATGGTAAGGGTTGAGTGATTAGTGACGTGCCTGGGGGTGTGTGACCTCGGTCGCAACAACATCAACAACAACAAAAACAACATACTTAATGGCAGAGAGACGGTGGAGGTGTAGGTCTTGGTAACTTGGCCATTGGTAACATTTAGACGGAAGTTGTAGTCTCCAGTGGATCCTGGTGGTAGGTTCACCAGAGCTATGGTGGTGTCCTTGATATAGGCCGATGGACATGGCTGCCAGCCCTCGGGTTGGTTGCCCTTCATGACGTAAGCATTCAACTCGGAGAAGGGCATAAGGAAGCTGACGGTGGAGCTCACCTTGACCTGGGGAGGAGTAGTTGATGTTACTATAACAGTGGGAATCGCAGTGGCACTAGGCAGGCCAGCTGTAGCAAAGAAGCCAAACTTTTGATTGGGGTCGCCGTTAGTGCTGACCAAGTAGTCATTGTTGGAGAGGTCAGCCTTGGAGTGATAGTAGAGGGGTGCGTCGCCGTTGGCTGGTGCGCCCGGTGAGGCAATAACCTGGCCGTTATAATAGAGTACGTTGTTCGTTCTTGTGATACCGGTCCAAGCATTCCTGTCCGCGGTGGCGGGAAAGAACATTGGTATAAAGTTTGTGATCAATACTGGAGTGATCACTCCAAACAACTGGAACTCTGATCCAAACACTGAAGTCTGTATCAGCATGCTCTTAGCTTGGCTGTGTGTCACTTGCCTTCCATGGAATTGATGCAAGAGTCCTGTTGTATCCTCGACTAGAAGTATGAGTGTGATTGAGTGTAAGTGAGTGGAGGTGGGATGATTCCATTTGCCTGATCGATCAATCAATCAATCAATCAACATACATAGTGTGGGCCTGTTTTGAGTAGAGTAGAACCTGTTTGTAATGTCTGTGATGTGCAATGGTTGATACTTGATGTCGGCTTGACCAAAGTTGGTGATGAAGACATCGTATCCAAGAGTGTTGGGCATGGGATAGTTACCAGACGAGATAGTAAATGTCGTCGTCGGTGTCTGGACGGTGGCGTTTGTCATTAGATACCTGAGACCCATGCCATAGAAGAATGTGTTGGACGAGTTGCCCTTGATCGCTGCCACCCATGGAGTGTTAAAGGTGATCTGATATGTCGTGGACTGTGTGCTGTTGAACACCTTGAGTGTGACGCCGACGCCAGAGAGCGAAGCGGAGGGTGAAACGACGGCCATAAAATCACACTTGTAGTTGTAGCGAGCATCGCTAGTATACGGTGACAGTGTGCATGCGACTGATGGAACCCCATCGACAGAGAGATTGGCCTGGTAGTTGGAGAGGAAGTTGCCAAACCTGATAAATGTGTTGCCCATCTCCTCGCGAGACACAGTGATGTCCTCGGGGTCATTGCCACCATACTCCCAGATGACATAGTTGAGCGATGATTGGGTGGCCTGCAACCACACGCTTGGTTCGTTCATGTTGAAGTAGAAGTTGGAGATTGCGCCTGCATCCGAGGACAACGTGATGTTGGGACAGTACTGGTAGCAGCGCTCGGGGAAGTCTTGATAGAATGGTGCGCCACGTGTGTGTCCGCTTGCCCACCACCAAGAGATATTGTCGGTAGTCATGGTACCAAGCCAAAAGGTTGGCGCCACAAGAAATGATGATGACATGGCCTTGACCCAATTGACCACAAACATGTACTCATCATATGTCTCCAATGTGAGAAGGTATCTGGACAATGTGTGATGGGTGTATGAGGGGGTGGGGGGAGGGTGAGTGTGTGATCGATCAACATTGGATCATTCCAACCAATGAGTGAGTGAGTGAGTTGACTTACCTCTTTCTGTTCATGGAATCGCTGTGGGGCGGATTGAACGAATCGACGTTGGTGATGGTGGCCTGGCTTTCAGGAATGACCTCATAATGATGTCCCTTGTAATCAAAGTATGGTACTGAGCCTGTAGGTTGAATAGGGTTTGGGGGACCTCCATTGCCCCATGCATTGACCAATACTGTATTGCGGTTGCTGTTGATACAAATGCAAACAAACAACAATACCAATAAGGTAGTTGTTGTTTTAACAATCATTATTATTATTATTACAACTAACTTATATATATATTTATAAGTTGTATTCTATATAGTTTACAAATAATAATAAAGGATGTATCAGCAAAGAGGAGGACCTACGTGGGTCGAAGCACGTGCCGTTGGTGTCCTTTGTGTTGGCATCGTAAGGACATGAATGAGGTGGTAGGTGGGATGGACACATAAGCACCGGGTTGGTAGGTTTGATCCGATTGATTATAAATGCGATCACTCACCATCATTCTTTTTATGTTCAAAAAAAGACCAATCTCGTCTCCAGATCACCCCACCAAAAGGGTCCACAAGATGCAAAAAAAAATATCATGATCGTTGTGTTGTAAAAATAACAATGATGGTGGACCAAAGGTCCTACCACAACCATCAAAAAAAACAAGTAAACTCTCAGATTATTCCTTGTAGTTCAATGACATTTACACAAACAGGTAATAACGTATTGATTGATGATGCACCTTTAATCAATCATTGATGAGGAGGAGGCTTGGTCCTGGGCCGCGCGAGGAGGTCGTAGTTTGGCGCCTCGTAGAGTAGTCCAGGATGTGGAGACTCGTCGACTAATGCTTTGGTCGTTCGTTCGAATTGTAGTTCTCGATAGAGATTACCTAATGCGTCATATACCATCATCTCACCCATTTGCATTCCAACGCACTTCCTTGGACCATCGCCGAATGATGCCGGTGACTTGTCGTCGCCAATGAACCTTGATGGATTGAATGTCAATGGATCCTTCCACTGTTGTTCAGATATACATGATGTGTATACATTTGCAATGACTTGTGTCTAAGTGTGATTGTTTGATTGATTAGCGAATGATCAGCGAGACTGAGGTGAGGATGACGGTCTATGACTTACTCCTTTTGGAATGAAGTAGCCTGCAAGTGTTGTGTCCTCAACTGTTTGATGAGGCAGGAGTAGTGGAGAGGTAGGCTTTAGTCTAAAGCCTTCTTTGATTGCACTGTAGAATAATGGAAGTTGTGTCTTGTTGGACCATGACACTGGCTTGTTTGATGGTGACTTTTCCACAATCTCTTGGTACAACAACTCTTGTATCTCTGGTCTGTTGATCATCATTAATACTGCCCATTCAACTGTTGTAGCTGCTGTATCAGCTGTAAATGGGGATGGGTAGGTGGAGAATGTCAGTCAACTGTACTCCAGGCTGTGCACGTCTGCGGAGGATACATACTTCCAGCGACCATTAGATCCAGACAATTCCTTTCGATGTGCTCAATGGTGTAGGTATGTTCAGGGTCATTCTCCATCTCAATTAGGAAGAGATCAACGAAATCCCTTGGACTATGGATGTATGATTGTTAGTGCTTGTCCAGTGAGTCATGCGATTGATCGAAGTACATACTTGTTTCGATCAAGTGTCTTCTGGTGCTCAACGATTCGTCTTCGGCTGAACGACAAGATACCAGATACAACCTTCTCAATCTCATGATGCTGTAGTTGGTGTGAGTCGTTAGTGGATACTTGCAAGGCCAAGGCTAAGCCAGCACGGTACATACATTAAAGAATGGCTTTAGGATATGAATAAAGTCGCTTGGATTACCTTGTACCATCAGTTTTGTTAATTCTTCGGCAAGGTACATTATCTCCTTCTCTTCATCATTCCTTTGTTCCGAATCATATGTGATCTCGGCTGAGAAGGTAAACTGGAACATACAATTCAATGTATATGTATGTGTATACTTCTTAAGTTGTATCTATACAGTATATATATTGGAAGATATATTTGTCAGCTGACTTGGATCATGATTGATCACATCATCGAACAACTACTTACAGGTTGTCCTTTGGCAATATCACGTTTGATCGCGGCAATAAGTTTGGACACTTGATCCAGAATGATGGTCTCAAACTTCATCAACTTGGTCCTGGTCAACGTCATTCCAAACAATGTTCTCAACTTCTTCCACAGCTCGCCATTGGAGAAGCTGAGGTCTTTCTCATCTTTGGTTGTTATATGATTAGTTGTCAATGTTAGCATTCCAGTCGAGTCGTGTCCAAGATGGCATACATACCTCCAACTATTAGTAATGATGGACCGAGGTAGCGATCCTTGAACACCTCGGATTGTGTTGTGAATGCTTCATGGATGAGTTTGGAATCGTTGAGTACTACTGTGTAGATGGAGCCCATGTAGATTGAATAGATCTTGCCATATTGTAGATATAGCTTGTGAAGACTCTCATAAGGCTTGCCTTTATCAATCATATGAAGATTGCCAATAAGTGGCAGATGTGGCGGTGTCGGTGGTCCATTCTTTACTCTGTTATTATTCTATTTAGTTTGGTTTGATTTGATTTGAGTCAGAATGGATTGACTGATGGATGTGATGAGTGATTAGTGATGGAAACATACCAGATGTAATAGATAAACGATTATAAATCCTAATATTATTGATATGAAGAACATTGTATGTTGTTGTAATGATTGATTGATTGATTGAATGAATGTATAAATGTCCAATGCAACTCAATGAGTATTGTAACTTGTTGAAGGCAATGGATGTGAAATTGAACAATTGTCAGCTGAGCACCATTCGTGTCAAGGTCAGTATCTCTCAAGAGGCTTGTTTTGTTATTGTGTCGAGTTGTTGTCCCCGTTGTTGTACTGAATGTGTGACTCTTCGGGATCGGAGTAAATTGTTAGATTGATTATTCTCTCTTATCTTGTCTTGTTTTGTTGTTGTTGTTGATATTGAGAGCTGATAGATTGTGTGAATGAATGAATGAATGACTTGACTTTGTTATGAATAGTAGTGTTTGAGTGTCAACAACACATTTAATGTTTGACAACAACAACCCATCTCACCACTTCGTACCCCCCATTCTATCACCAAGAGTCGCACGAGTGAGGCCTATCCATGAGCCAATCAAAGGGTCTACCATCCACACCAAAAAAACAGATATTTGGTTTTCGAAGAGGCATCGATTCCATTCCAGATCAACTTGAATGAACTTCCTTCTTCATTTATTCAGTATCCCGAACAACTACACTTACTTAAGTGTATAACAAAGGAATGAGATTGATTGATATTAATGATTGATTATCTCTAGGTGTTCATTGATTTCGTAAAGTAATTGAATGAATGAATGAATGGTTGAATTAATGAGTGAGTTGAGGTCTAAGACGAATTCAAAATACACATAGTTAGGGTTGTGTCAACAATTGATCGAGTTATACAACACACAAAGATATATAGATAGAGATAGATAGATAGTTACAGGGAGGGTTCACATCATATATAACATGACAATAGCGATTGAATGTGTACTAGAGTCTGCAGTGTATATGCCTGGTGATACACTATTCTGTAGGATACACATATCAAACAAGACAACATCCAATGCAATCTTTGTCCAGCCACCGCCACAACCATCTCCATCACCTTCTTCACCAGGCATCAACAAATCAAACAATAACAACAACAATAATAACAATAATAACAATAATAACAACTCAGTGTTGAATACATCATCATCGGGAATCGACTCGATATCATGGATAACAGCACAGGTCTATGGCAACATGGTGATTGAACCAAAGTACTTTAAGATGTCGACGTCAAGCCCAAAGATGAGTAGTGCTGCAAAGAAGTTGGCTGCAACTTCATCGTCCTCTGTTATAAAGAGGGTAGGTGGTGCGCCAACCACAGGCATCTCAACGGCTACATCACTACCCAACACGATGGATGCAGGCGAGAATGGACGTTCAATATTCGCTTCGCCAACGACCATCCTCGGCTCAGACATCCAAGTGCCACCGGGCCAGACACGCTCATGTAAGCATCATTCAATCATTCAATCAAACATACTTACTCACTCATTCAATCATTCAATCAAACAATCATACAGTTATATACTATCTCACATTGCCTTCACCTTTGCCACCCTCATATAAGGGCTCAGCTCTGCGCTACAGTTACTTCCTTTCGATTGCGGCACAGCTGCTCACTCATCCAGCACAGATCCTCACGATACCAATACGTATACTGACACCAGCATCAGCATTGCGTGAGGTCAAGTTCAAGTTGAACATCACCAATCATCACTTTGATGAAGGATCTACAGAGACGCCACAGGACAATCCCAAGGGACTAGAGGTGGTCTCCAAGTGGCCAATCTCTCCCTTCAAGAAGTCACAATACTTCCCCGTGCCCTACCCTCAGACCCTATCCCAATACGACTCAAACAACACCAGGAAGTCAGTGATCGACCTCCTGAGCAAGTACTCAGTGCCAGGTATGTGTGAGCAATGGTCGGGTGGCGCGTGACTGGCACTAACATCGCGAACCTCCATCTTACATACATACTAGTATCAATGAATATATCAAAGGGAACGGAGAAGCTGGCGACAGTGTCAATTGCAAAGACAGCGTATTCATTGGGAGACACTGTTTGTGGAACGTTTGACTTCTCAATCGCGACAATACCATGCTACAAGATATTGGTCAAGCTGGAGTTTGAAGAGACTATCGAGCCCAAGTACCAGGTGACACCCAAGAACAAACCCAACCGAAGGCTCTATGGCGAGCTGCACGAATATACAACAAACCTCCGACAGACACACTTTATGTTCCACATCCCCGTCGAAGCATCACAAGAGTTCTCCACAAAGCATGGTATGTATACATACACGCAGTCCCGTTTAGACCTGCTGGACCAAGGCCTGACCCTTACCCATCCATTTAGTATCAGTCAAATGGGTACTACGCTTCGAGTTTGTAACACCAGTCAAGAATCCGAATCATCAACAACCTCTGCCATCACAACAACCTCAGCAGCAACAGCAGCCACAGCAACAGTTGCCTCGATCAAACTCACAGAACATCATTCACTCTCCTACGCCGCATCAGACAAGCAAGGACAACCTATCAGAGATGCACGCGTCACATATGGCAAAGAGCAGTTCATACAATGAAGACCTTGGTCGACAGCAATCAAACATCAACAATGTCTCCACTTCAATCCCCACGACAACATCTGCATCACAATTGGCCGGCACAAATGGTGGCGATCCCTCGACGACAAACAACAACACCAACAACAACAACAATGTCTCTTCATCTTACTCTTTGCCCTCGACGCCACCATACACTCATTCATCATCCAAGGCAAATCGAACAATATCAGAGGTTCCCAGCGACAGCGAGAGCAATCTGAGCTCAGACAGTGGCGCACTCAACGATGACTACACAATCAACAGCAGTTCCAACAGTCACTTCAGGGCATCGACGGCCAGCAGTGGTTTGGTCAATCACAATCAATTCAAGCGCAACGTCACGCATCCAGTAGTTGGCGTGTTGGTGAACAATGACGAGAACAACATTCCTCAAGTGGATACACTACATTGGAGTTTACCCATTCGCGTATTGGTTAGCGCGCCACCTCACGAGCTGTTGCACACAAACAAGAATGAATTAATACTGTAGCCATTCCATCGATCGATCAATCAACCAATCAATCACTTTATTCCAAAGTATTCAGGAAGCCTAATATCTTCTCAGATATGTCGTCCAGGATCTCTTGGGGCACTGGCCTATCGACATACTCGGGCAGCGCTGCGAGCCTTGTATCGATATCTGGGTCGCGCAGTATGTTGTTGGTGCTGGTCATGATCCTGCGAATACGCTCGAGATGTACGCTGGGATTGTGTGGCTCGCCATCTGTGAACTTCTTGAAGATCTCGACTTGGTGCTCCCTTGCACCCTCCAGTCGGCTCTCTGCAGCAAGTGACGAGAGGATGTCGGCCACGGTGTGATGATTCGTGAGGTTGAGGCTGTCCTTGAAGAAGCCCTTGTCAAATTTGAGTATGTTCATTGTGAGCTGGCCCAGACCGCCCTTCTTCTCAATCACGTAGAAGAGCGCGCTGTATAGGTTGCTCATGTTGATGGTCTTGGGCGTGCCAAAGAAGTCCATCAGTTTGATGACGTTTGTCGTGTCCTTTAGTCCGTGCATCGTATCGAACAGGTTGGCGACGACGATGAGGAAGGGTCGCGTCTTCATGGCGCTGGTGGTCATGCGCAGGTAGGCATAGGCGCGCTCGGTGCTACGCGTCGCCAACATGTTGAGCTGGAACAGCGCGCGGCACTCCTTGTTGGATGACGGCATGCTGGTGAAGTAACGCTCGTCCAAATAGCCGAGCTCGACAAAGTTGCTGGCCACCTTGGGATAGATCCAGCTGTACACTGTAACGTTCTTCTCGAACATCTTGAGTATGATGTTGACGGCCAGCTCGGTGTGGCCGCTGTTGAGAAGGCCGCACAACGTAGAGTTGATAATCTCGATGTTGGGCAGGGTCAGCGCCGACATCTCGTTCTGAATGTTCCTCCAGCCCTGCGCCAGGTCGTCGCGCAGGTAGGGCACGTAGCTGCTGGAGCGGAAGGCGATGGCGCGGAAGTAGTCGGGCGAGTGCAGTACCAGACTGTGCCACTTGCGCAGGCCACCAAAGTCGATCATCATTCGTATCAGGAAGGTGCCATGCGGCAGCAGACCTTTGGAAAAGTAGTGATTGTGTAGCTTGTGCTCGATCGAACGGAACTGCTTGCGTTCCAGTAGATGTTCCAGTGAGCGCTCATGGTAGTCGTCGGTCTTGGGCGGTGTGCCGGGATTGGTAGACACCTGGCCAATGGTCTTGATAAACTTGCGCTTGTAGAGCATGCGGTGGTGGCCGCGACGTGTCTTGTCGATGGGCAAGTCGAGCAGCAGCTGCTCCCAGAAGCGCATCATGGCCTGATGGCCATCGCCCTTGAACTCGTGATAGACAATGAAGGGATAGATCGTGCTCTGGTTGGGCACGAGACCCATGATGATGCGGCGACTGTACCAATGAAGTGCCATCTCGTAGCGCTCGGTGAGAAGGTGTAGCAGGATGACGGTGTTTGTGATCTTGGAGACGATGGCCTGTGACTGGCAGCCCGGCAGCAGGCGCTCGACACACTCCACCATCTCGATCGAACCGACAAGCTCGTTGTGCACGATGAAGGCGGGCAGGATCGTGTGGTCGACATCCATCTCGTTGTTGATAATTTTGGCGAACTCTTTGTTAATGTCGCTCGATCGTTCCAGACGGCTGACCAGGCCGCGAGTCTGCACGCTCAGGCCAGACAGCATCATGAGGGCCGACCAGTCCTTGTGGTCGGCGTCAAAGTAGGTGGCCAACAGGTTGCTGCTGCGTCGATCGTCGATGTACTCGGACTGCAGACGATGCAGTAGCTTGGTCAGACGGAACATCGATGTGATGTGCTCGTCGCCCGCGGGGTTGGCGCGGTCCTTCTTGACACTGTCCATGAGCAACGCGTTGATGGCCTCAAAGTGGTGTCTGGCAGCGAATGTGGCTACCAGGTTCATTATCAGTTCTTGGCGCGGGCTGTTGGCCTGCTTCTTGACATTGAGTACATAGCGACTGACCGTCAGCACCAGCTGGACAATGTCATGTGGTGGGCGAGTATCCGGGCTACCCGACACCTTTGGTGATATGATGTAACTGACCAACGCGCAAGCAATCCAATAATCCGCCTCCTCCATAATCGACAACACTTCGCTCGTCAACTTTGCCGCTCTTCCATTATGATCCCTCAAGTATTGTACCAGTCTGATGATTGATTGATTGAGTTAGTGATTGTGTGAGTGATCGAATGGTAGGGTGGACCGATTATGATCATATCTTGATCATCAGTGCACTGATACATCTTGATCATAGATCTTGATCATATATCTTGATCGTTCAGTGCACTGATACATCTTGATCATCATCAAGGATGATGGATGACCTACGTTTCGCTCTTGTGCATGTCCATGTATCTTTGAAATGTGTCCTTGTCTAGGGGAGGCACGTGGAGTACCTCTTGTTTCTCAAACAATGGGTTCTTGTCGGCCCAATGAGTGCTCAAGTATGATGTGTACTTTGGGTTGTTCCTCGGTCTGTATTGTTCTAACTGTTGTTTAAGATGATCGGGTGGCTGTTGTTTCTGATGTATATGAGGTTGTTGTTGATGTTGATATTGCTGTGGATAATGATAGCCTTTGGATGATGGTCCATGATCATCCTTCGAAAGGAATGGTCTCCTCTCCATCTCTGGTTTATAACGTGATGCTGGGAATGCTGGTATTGGAGATGGTGGCGCATAGTCTGTTGATGATGTTGTTGATGATGTTGATGATGATGTTGAGTTCGACGCCTGTGTTCCATTACTACTAATACTGGTGCTGCTTGTCCAATGTCTGTTCAATGTTGACGATGGACTGATCAAAGTTGTAGGATATCCATTGTTGGCAACAAAGCCATTGAGTTGCAATCTCGAGAAGTAAGGTGCTCGTGACCTTACAAAGCAAGATAACATGCTTGTTGTTCTTGTATCTGTATGTATGAATTAACAACTATCAATTGATAAATGACAAGTACTACAACTACAATGACATCAGAACTTGGTTGGGCATGAAAAAAAGCGAAAGAATCGGTGTGTCACTTGGTCTTTTTTTGGAATGATCAAAATCCCCACTTTGTTTTGCACTTCATCCAACCTTTTCAATCAATTTAACAAACAATCATTATTTATCTATCTATTCAAACATATAAAACAACATGGTCAAGTCATTTGCACAAGCATTGGATCTCAAGAATGATGCCGAACTCATTGCCGAGTACAAGAAGTATCACAGGAGTGTCTGGGTCGAGGTCAAGAATGCCTTAAAGTCAATTGGTATGATTGTTTGTTTGTTTGTTTGATTGAATTGATTGATGATACTTATATTGATTTTTGAATGAATAGGTATAACAAAGATGAAGATATTCCTTGTTGGCACACATTTATTCATGTATTATGAGTCCACTGATGACTTTGATCCAGCAAGAGACTTCCAAAGATACACTGATCTGACACCAAAGGCCAGTGAATGGGATCTTCTCATGAGGTATTGTATCACATCCATGTTATCATCATCATATGCGACTCACTCTCACACTCACCTCGAATGAATGAACCAAACAAACAAACAAACAAACAATGTGTAGAAAGTTCCAACAAAAGATACAAGAGGCGAAGGAGACGGATTGGTGGTGTCCAATGGAGGAGGTGTTTGATCTCGAGTGGTAAACATTCAATCACATCATCATCATCCTTACCATCACCATCACAACTGAGCCTGATAATAAATCAGGCAAGGACACATGTTCAAGTGCGTGTGTGATTGAGTAAAGTAGATGTTCACATAACAATGGTTAGCTAAACATGAACATGGCCCCCTGCCATGTAATGAATGAACCATTATCAACATAACAACGTGGATAGTAAGTACCTATCCAACGAATGTTCATACTGCGCAAACACCCCCAAGACACTGTGCCCGGGATGTATCCTTTACCATAATGGCCTTGCAAGCAAAAAGGCCCTAAGGAAACCAATTTCAATGAATGGGCACTCCCAAAGACGAGGGGTTAACTACTGGGACTCACCCAACGACTCTTCGATCACATGATCACACACATTAGATATTAACTTTATTTATGTGTGCTTTGGGCCGAGGAAAAGACAAGACACCTTACATTCATTTAACTCATCATATGTTGGCTGATAGTGAGGTGGACTAAACGAAATGTAATGTATTCTTCTTCTTTCCTACATTAGTTATAAGTCTATCTAGTCACTTCAAGTTCAACACAAACAGATAACTGAGACATATACAATCATTAACTCAAGGTAATTAATTAATTAATGAACACAACTCAAGTGTAGTGGTATGTGTGTTTGTGTGATTCGCACATGATCATTCAAACATTCATTATCTCTTTCAAACAGTTGAACTCTAGTTCAACATGGGGTGTGTAGTTCGAGGATTCGCCTCAATCACACCCACTGCACACTCACTACACTTTATATCATTCAATCGGTCGACCGATTCAAACTTAAGTGGACCTTTGGATCTATCTCACAATGTGTGTGTGTGTGTGTGTGTGTGTGTGTGTGCTTTTGTGTATGATACTAGTTAACAGTTGACCAAACAAAGAGATCATTATACACATTACCAATTATATGTTGTGACAACTGATAAATGGGTTACAACTACTCTAATCACGATGGTATGGTACATCTCTAAATATTTTGGATGGATCACTACAATTATCACAACCTTACAACATATTCATATCAACAACCAATAACTACTTCTTTCCATTCCATGTTAGTTATTAATAATATTTATTTATTTATTTATTTATTTATTTAATTTATAAGGTATCCACATGTGACAGAGTGTGATTGAATTTCCATGGTCATTACATCATCATAGTCATTCACAGCAAGCACATATCATCGACATCCACCTCATCATAATCGATCAATCAATCACCACCCACAGCCAACAACACACAACACATCAACAACAAGAGTTATTTAAAGGAATGGATAGGATTATGATTGATTGTTTGATTAATTGATTGATTGAATGAATTGGACTGACACACTGTCATTGTGATCAATCTTATCATCACACATCTCAACCCTCACCTCTCACACTCCTACCATAATTCAAAGATTGTCAACACATTGGCATACGAACACCACCCTCTCTATCCCTCCCTCACTCCACACACACATTCACACACACACACATATAACAACTACATGTACATATATATCCGTGTGAGATGTGAGATGTGAGATGTGTGTTGATGTTGAGTTACGCTGACTTGGGTCACACTCAAGGTTGGTGTTCCTGCCTATCACACAACACACTATTCCTATCCAATCCTTCACAATTCCTAAACCTCTGTTCCTTCCTACTTCCTATCACTTCCCTTCAAAGGGAACTCCTCCTTCTTCTTACTTATTCATATACCTTGATTACTTACTCCTCTCTATCTCTTAATCAATCAATCAAATAATGGACACATCAACAATGTCATTAGACTCTGCATCCTTGTCAGACTGTAACAACACTATTAACAACAGCAGCAGTATCAGTAGCAGTGGTAGTTGTAACAGTATTGAGGATAACATCAATAACAATTCAATATCAACTACGACTACGACGCGGCATCAACAACAACAAAGACAGAATAGTTCAATACTCCAACAACAATTACAGGAAACGACAAACGATTCAGCTTGGACATCGAGTGGAACACCATTCTCTACATCTTCATCATTATCTGATTTATCAAATATATCAACTGGTGGAGGCAACGAAGACTCAACACAAATGGGAACACTGACAACAGGTGAGCGAGGCGGTTTCCAAATCGACCTTGCCAATCGAAACTTCACAAGGATACCAACACGTCTCCCAGTCGACAAGGAGAGCATTGAGTCCTTTATCATCAGTCTGAACAAGATCACCACTGTCCCCGACACATTCTATCAGAACTTCACAAGTCTATACTCACTCAATCTTGAAGATAACAAGTATGTTGTTCTGGCCTGGCGGCATACTCCCATTCAATCAATCGATCACTAACTCATTCATTCAATCAATCAAACATACTAGACTAAAGAAGTTGCCAAAGACACTAAAGAGGTTGCCATGTCTACAGGTGTTGCGACTTGGAAGGAACAAATTCAAAAAGATACCAAAGGTTGTGTTGGAGATGCCAACGATTGAGACATTGGACCTATCACATAATCGTATCGAATCAATACCAAGCAGAATCAATCAATTGGTGGAGCTAAAGGAGCTCAATGTATCATATAATCACATTGTTGTACTGCCCTCGGAATTGTCAGAGCTCACTCTCTTTGTTCTGGATGTCACTGGCAATGCAATCTTGTCACCACCTCTGGAAGTTGTCGAGTTGGGTATCGAGTCGATAATCGATTACTTACTCGAGGCCAAACTGTCCAAGTCAGGAAGTGGCAGTGGATCAAAACAACAAAGCAACAGCAGCAGCAGCATTGGTATGACTGGTGGAGCAAGTGCAGCGTCATCAGTGAGCGAACAAGAACAACAACAACAACAACTTCAGAAGAAGGAAAAACGAAAGTCAGTTATCAGGGAGCCATCATCATCGTCATTGTCATCATCGCAATCAACAGCGAAGAAGTCATCAGACTACGTACCATTCAGCTTCCCCTCGAGACACCTTCGTCCCACCGTCACTGCCGAACCACAATCACCAACGTTGTCAACATCTCCAACATCAATATCCAACACTGACTACACGCCCAAGCGAGTCAAGGCCAAGTCATCACCAAAGAGAACAGAGTCCACATTATCGTCAGATGGCTACGACTCAATTCCAACCTCTGCTTCGAATGAGAACTTCAAGGATAGGAAGGGATTGGTCAGCAGTGGCAGCAGTAGCAAGAGAGAGAGGAACAACACATTGACGAGGAGTGCCGCTGGCAAGGAGGCCGGTCGCGCGTCCCTTGATTCCGATGATCAGACATCCTCCTCGTCGGATGACCAGACCACCATGTCCACTACCTGCTCGCTGGCCTCTGGAATGCTTCCGCTCAAGTTGGACGGCATGGAGCAGTCGCCCGAGGAGTTTGAGTTGAGCTCATCAACATCCAATCCAAACACGCATCCTTTGACACCAAGTAGCTCACCCCGATCCAACTCCAGCTCCACTACCAAGCCAATGTCACAGTCGTACAACAATGTGACGATTGGAAGGTCGTCAAAGAATACACGTCCAGGTGCCGTGCTACAGAAGATGGCAACCGTTCTGAACCTGTCGCGTCCAATGACCAGGACGTTCACCATCTCACCACCCGAGTCTGGCGCGTCGTCCACCACATCCTCGCCCCCACAATCACCAAGTAAGCAAGCCAATGAAAGTGTTTCAGAGGCCACTAGCGAGCGACCAAGAGCCAGAGACAGAAGAGGAACGGTAGCAGCGTCTGAGATGACCTGAGGCAGTACTTGAAGGCCATCGACAGCAGCTCGAAGCTACCCCCACTGATTGACCTGCTGCGCGACGAGCAGGGAATAGAGTGCTTCCGATCATTCCTCAAGACTGAGTTCTCGGTCGAGAATCTGGACTTTTGGATGAGGGTGGAGCGTTACAAGGCGATGCCAGCACATGACATTGACAGCAAGAAGAGAGAGTGTAACAATATCTACAAGCAATTCGTGTGTGAGCGTGCACCCAACCAGGTCAACCTTCCACGCTCCGTTGTGAAGAAGGTTGAGGATTTGATGCAGCCGACCGAGGCCACAGTCTTGGACAGTCCCACATCATGGTCAAGAGTGTTCAATGAGTCGCAACTCCACATCTTCATGCTCATGGAGACCGACAGTTTCGAAAGGTTCAAGCGATCTTCATTCTCAATCAAGTATATTCAAAGTCATTCAGATTGATTGATTGATTTAATTGGTTGATGGAATAATAATAATAATTTATTATTTGATGTCAGCATCTAGGTCAACGATTAAACATGCACCTCGAGCACGACGATTGACTGTGTCAGTGTCTCCGAGTGAACTCCACTTTTTGTCTTTGATTGAGTAGTAGCAACTCTCATTGTTTCCAGCCATACATATTAGTCTGTCTTTCAATGGATCATACACTGTAGCACAAGCTCCATTTACAGGACATCGTAATAGCATGTTTTCAATATAGTTCCATCTGCCACTAACAGAGTATCGATAGGAAGTATCCTTGGTAATGACGTAGATGACGTCCTGGCCATCGAAGCAACAAGAGGACACTGCTCCCGGGAGCCCTATGACGTGCGATGTCGTCTCCTGGGTCAGGGTGTTGAATGATATGACGGAGAAATCCAACCTTGACTGGGCAACTATGTATAGACGAAACTCGTGGAACACAACAAAGTTCCTAAGACAATTGGAGGATGGACCAGTGAGTTGTCCAAGTTGTGTAAACTCCTTCGTGTGGATGTCGAAGCAATCCACACGGTCCAGTACCTGTCTGTCATTAAGTCCTCCGACGAGGTATATGGTGTTATTGCCATCGTAGCATTATTGCCACCGCTGACATTGGTGATCGGTAGATATGTGCTCCAGTGTCCTCCTTGAAACGTGAGCTTTGCGTAGAATGATGAGAGTCCCTGCCACCAAACGCATATAAAGCACCACGAGCGTAGACCACAGAGTTGTACGTCCCAATGAATGAGCTCTTGGCGTCTTTGAACGTACGCCATTCTATATCGCCCAGTGAGAGTAGTGCTATCCCAGTGTCTGCCACCGACACGACGATACCATCTTTTGTATTCATTGGAGCCCTTGGCTTAGGTGCCAACATTGGAGTACCAGCAATGTTGAATATGCTGAAGCAGGTCTCTATCTGGTTCTGGATATAATTCAACTTTTTTGAGTCGGTCTCGACTCGGTACGCCTCCATCTTGTCCATGTACACCTGGTCATATGTTGTGAGCAGCATATGTTGATGATTCTTGATCATTATCAACAACTCATTGTCACCCAATTGTCCATTATCATCTGATTGTGAATTGTTGTACTTGTTGACAAACTGTTCAACAGAGTCACATGATTTGATTGTCGTCAACGTAGCATTATCGATGGTGTTGTTGTCATTGTTGAGGTCTTTTGGGAGAAGGTGTGACATGTTTAGCATTGAGTTGACATCATTGATCTCATTGAGTATGTTGTTGATGGTCGATCTGATGTGCGCCATCAGTGTGTTGATCGGTGTCTTGACCTTGTGCTCCTGCGCAATGAACAGTTTATATAGTTGTTCAAAGTGATCGCTTATATCTTTATGTGACTTCTCCAAAGATTGATATGAATCAACACATCGATTCAGAGTCTTCCAGAGATGCTCCAATCTTGGTGTAAACCATAATGATTTATAATCCTTTTTAAAAGTATATCCTTTATACTATGTATATGATTCATCTTATGGCCACAATGATCAGATACACAAACAGAACAAATCAACTGTTTACATGGCCAACACATTATTCTCTCTTTCTTATTATGTGCATTGCATATTGATACATCATTATTATTATTATTATTATTATTATTACTATCCATGTTTGTGGTAAATGTTGAAAATGACACGTTCAAACGAAGAACTTTCGTCTTGTCATCCTCGCGTCACGACCACATCTTGTTTTAATTTCCGATTGAATGTACATGAACCAACTTATTGTCGGTTAAAGAGTAGTAGGTGTAGGAGTTGTAGGAGTAGGAGTAATATTTGTATTACAAGTACAGTTGTTAACATTATGAGTGGCATACTTGATCTTTCCAAAGTTGAACATATGTGTCATTGTGTTTGAAGATGAAGGAGGTGGAATGTAATCCTCAATCTCTCCAAAGTTGACCAATAGATGTACTTTAGGTATACTTATTGATGGTATCCTATGATTGATAATACTAGTGAGCACAGAGTATATCATATTTGATGTATTTGTCTTTGCAATCATATCTTCACGGTTGTTGTTCATCTTGTTGTTATTGTTGGAGAGTTGACCCATGCTGGGAGCAGACCATATATATTTAGATAATGAATTATAAGATGAACGTACACCATTTGTACCTTTATAGACCAATTCAACAGTACCTGATACTGTTCTATTTGTCATATCCTTGGTAGGTTTATACATCCAATTATACAATACATCTTTGGTAACTGCAAGTCTACCTGATGATGGATTGTTATCTATTGTTGTTATTGTTGTTGATGTTGTTGATGTTGGTATGTCTTCAGCAGTCATATTTATATCTACATCTATCTATCTATCAAACTTCATTGAGTTGTGTTTGATCACAATGATAAGTTTACTTGTCAAATTCGAATTTGTCCCATAACTTAAGTTGAAAAATTCAAATTTTTGCAACGGCTAGTTCATTCATTCACTCAACTCCTCATTCATTCGACTTACTTACTACCTACTTTTACAATACATACATATACATACATATACAACTCATTATCATCAATTTGTTCATTAATAGGTTAGAGAAGACGACGACGACGACAATATAACACAAAGATGTTTCATCCATATACACCGAGAAGATCAACAAGACCTGTTGATGGCAACATGTTGGCAAACATGGCACCAATAGAATCACTCAATCCAGATACATTGAAAGACCTTTCAAAAGATGATCTATCTCTATATCTACGTGCTCATAGTATGTATTAGTTGTAACATCGAACGATCTTTCAATGTACTCACTCGCTCAATCAATCAACCGACCGATGTTATATTATTAGATATTACACCAGGTGTATCAAAGCCAGAGATGAAGAAACAGATGCGTACACTTATTCATTCACTAGCAAATAATCTACCTCTACCAATGAGTCAACTACAACCTCAACCAAAGCAACAGGATTTGATAAGCTTGAGCGGAATGAATATGACACAGCTATCACCTGCCTTGATGCCAATGAATATGAACAATCAGAGTACGAACAACAACAACAACATGCCCACCAGTCAAACACCTCCACCAATACCAAACACAATGTCACCCAACAACATCAGTCTGAACCCATCGCCAATCGGTTACATGGGCATGCCATTCGTCTCGCCCTATATGATCAAGCCGAGCATATACTCTACACCGCCACCAACCTTCCCGCCCACCGGCACCGTCTCGGCACCATCGACCACGACAACCACGCCCATCCCGCAGTCTCCACATCTGCCGCCAAAGAGCACGCCCTCGTCACCACCCCACTCTCCGCGCACAAAGGAGAAGAAGGACAAGGAGAAGAACAAGGAGAAGGACAAGGACAAGGAGAACAAGGACAAGGATGGCAAGGAGGAGGAGCAGGACTTCTGCACAGAGTGCTCAAAGAAGGCCAATAGAGAGTGTGTTCATAAGCGATGTAGAGGATGTTGCATCAAGCAGATGATGGAAACAAAGATCATCTGTCTCGTGCACATCAAGGACGAGAGCAGGAGACCGCGAGCCAAGGAGCATCCCCACGCAGAGACGATTCAGGCCTTGATCAATCAGGCCCAGCAGCAGTTCCCCAACTTTAACATTGTCGGCAGCACAACCAACACCCCGGCCGCCACACCTGTGGCAACACCGTCCGTTACCGCGATGGTACCCACGGCCACACCAACGATTGAGCCACTGACACTTGGCGTGTCTCCAGTGATCAAGTCCACACCGATGCATGCACCAATCACAACCCCAACGCGTCCATCGGCACTCAACCTGGCAACACCCTCGACGACATCGCCAACTCACTCGGTGGCCACACCCGCCGTCCCTCTGATGCCGCCACAGCCCGCCGACGGTGCGGTGATGATGCATCATGCTGCGATGGCTCCAGTTGAGCAGAAACAAACGTCAGAGTACCAGAGCACGCACAAGGCTCAGTCACAATTCCAGCTGGCCTTCATCAACATGCAGGCGATGTACATGCAGCAGATCTCCAATCAGCGACTGATCCTGCAGCGCGACGACAAGTTCGCCTTCTTCACATGCTACAAGTGCCAGAAGGTACTCAGTGTCAATGGTGCCAGCCTGTGGAAGCATCTTCAGCAGGAGCATCCAGAGGAGTTCATCACATTCCYTCAAGGAGCAGATCAACAGCGATCATAATATATTCGAAGACGATCAGGATATCTTGGTCATGTCAAAGTCAAAGGCGACAGAGAGATACAATGAGAGGATTGAGTGGCTGGAGGACTTGTTCTCGCCATCGCCTGCACCAGTGGGCGACGACAAGGCACACCATCAGCATCGCAAATCAAAGATTATCGAGTTCCAACAGCGTGTCCAATCATTGATGGACAGCTTCGCATCACAAGTCACACTGGACAGCATCATGAATGAGTCAACATGCTTTGACAAGTACTTTAGCAAGTTGTCAACTTCATTATCAATCGATGTAAGTTGGACATTACATCACATGACAAGGGCAGGACACAACACTAACTTCCCAATCATTCAACCAGGAGTTGGACAACATTCGAAAGCAGTACGAGATGGAGAAGGGTATCCAACTCCCACAACAACATGCAGCATGCTCATTGTCAGCGTTGCAACCAGTGCCAGTGTCGATCATTCAGCAACCAAAGCAGCCAGAGCAACAGGCCTACTATCAATTTATTGAGAGCGACAAGTCATTCAATGTACAAAGCCTATAGAGTATGTGTGTGTGGCTAGCACAGTACTTCTGGCAACGAATGGTTCACTCCTTGAAATAAAGAGGTGCACCAGGTAGTAGCAGTAGAGTAATCAATCATTGGTTTGTTGTTGTTGATCGATCAAGGTGGACGAGTCTACAACACCTTGCTTCGGATAAAGAATTGGTAAATGAGTCCATAGAGTGCGCCTGCAATGTGGACACCTCCAGCCCATTGATCCTTCTTTTGGTATTGGAAGAAGTCGTAGCAGAGGTAGCCACCAACCAGCAGCCATGCTGGCATGGGGAGGATGCCCATCAGCAAGAAGGTGGAGTGAGGGAACAGTGCAGCGTATGCCAAAACGACGGCGTTAACTGCTCCGCTGGCGCCAAGTCCATGTGTCTTGACGAAGCGTCGTTGTTGTCCGCGTTGGCTCTCAATGTAGCAGTATACCAAACTGGAGAAGATCGCTGCGCCAAAGTACATTGAGAGGAAGTGGCCCAGTCCGATGGCTGCCACCAATCCCGAACCAATCGTGTATAGACCAAGCATGTTGAATATAAAGTGCGGGAAGTCCTTGTGTGAGAATGCTGCCGTGATCAACGTCCAAGGACGTTCGCGACAGTTCTCAATAGACAATGTGAAATTCCTGTACATGAATCTTTGGTTCTTGTTCGATACGTCTTGCCACAGGACTGATGAGATGCAGCATGGTTAGTCATTGGTAGTAGGGGGATGGTAGTTGGAGCGAGCGGCGAGCATGATGCTTACAGAATATTGCTCCGTTGATTGCAACAAGACCCCAAATGACAGCATTGGAGGATAGGAAGAACCGACTGGACCTCGATTGATTGTATTGTTGATAACGACCGTATCTATATTGACCTCCAACATTGACGTTGAGTCCATTCATCGATGTTCTTCGATGTAATAATGGTAGATTACTCTGCTGTGTTACTGCTGTCGTCTGTGAGTTGGTCATCATTCTATAGTTATGTAGTAGTTTGCCATTGCCATTGTTGTTATTGTTGTTATTGCTAAGGAGATGATTGATCATTCTCTTTGCTTGATTAAACATTGTCATATTGTTGACATTGTTGAGGATGTTGTTGCCAAAGGACATCTTGCTGTTTGGTTTGATTGAACCAAAGGCTGAGCGCATAGTGCGTCTTGCACTATTCAATATAATACTCTGTAATCTCATTATCTGTTGTTCACTATCTACCTAACTATCTATCGTGATAAAGTGATAACAGACTCAAATGAAACTTGAAAGTTCATCAGATTGCAAGTTCCAGCTCATCATGAGTTGTCCCATAAATGAACATATTTTTGACCGGCCACCAAGAGTTTGGAAGTAAGATGTTGGAATTAGGTTCCCTTTATTGCTTCCAATGGTGGACTGTGATTGATACAATGACTTGGAAGTACTTAGAGAGTGGTAGTGCTACCCTTCAATGCTTGGACCTTTGCTAGAAGACGATCCTCAGTCAACTCATCAGTAACCTCACCGTATAATACAACATGTACAGGCTAATCAGATACATTGATGTTAGTAAGAACGAATGTATATTGATGAATGAATGAATGAATACATACGGCAAAGAACTCATCAATGGTACCCTTGTGTGATGTGATCTTTCCTTTGATCATTGGCGAGACGTTGACACCGACCCAGTTGATCTGGGCCACTTTGGTGGTGACACTGTTGTCAATCTTGTCCGACACCTTTACAATACCATAGCTGACCTTGCTTGAGCTGAGATGTGATACCAACTCACGCAGTCCTCCATTGCCCTTGCCAATCAAACTGAGATTCTGCTCCTTGTTCTCGTATCCAATAAGCATCCAGTTGACTGATGACTGTGGTGACTTGACCTCCTGCACCAGCTGGCGCAGACCAGCTTCATCGATGAATGACAGGCCAACAGAGGTGGTGTTGACAGTGGGCAGCTTGACCTGGGCCGAACGACTGCCATATGCGTTGGCTGAGCCGGCCGAGGTGAGGGTGGGGGCGGGCACGTGCTTGGGCACTGTGTCGCCAGTTCTGTTGCGACTGCCACTGGCGTCAGACACCTTGTTGACGATCTCCTGTTCGCTGATCTCGGCCTTGGACGAGGCGATTATCTCGACGTTGTAGTGACCCAACAGCTTGGTGATGACGGTCTTGTTGGTGCCGTATCTGGCCTTGTCCATTCCCTTAACATTGTCGCCGATCCAGGTGATGTAGACGTATCTGTCGGTGGGGAAGCCGTCGACAATGTCCACGACGCGCAGCAGGGCGTAGGCCATGAGATCGTCGGTGAGGTGGTGAGTGAGCTCGTGGATGCCATTGCGACCACTGGCCTCCAGCTTGATGTGGTTGGGTGATCCGTTGTAGGTGACCAATATCCAGTTGATTGGGTTACCAGTTGTGTGCAGTGCCTGAACGGCAGCATGGAACTCATCTGGGTTGGCAATGGTAACATCATTTCCACTTGCGCCTGGTGCATGCAAGGCACCTCCTCTTGACTTTAATTGACTTGCCATAATTGATAATACTACTAAGTTAAATTATTTATATATATATATAAATAAGTATATGTGTTCAAAAAAGAATGATCAAACTTTGTTAGATTAATTGATTGAACATCCAATTTTGATCAAAATCCCATCATTTTTTTGGGTCAATTTTTGGCTTTGAGGTGTCTCGTCATTCAATGAAAAGATGTCCCGCGCTCATCAACACACAACAATTTGATCACATGAAAAATAACATCACTTTAACTTATACAACTTTAATTATATAACAAGAATGATCTTTAGATATAATATATATATGTTATATGAGTCAACATCGAGAAATATTCAATCATTTTCTTTCAACAATAGTCTATCAACACTACTCAATCAACAATTAATCAATTATGGTTAGAACCACTCTGATCTATAAACTATTAAATCTTTTCATAGATTGATTGATAGAGAACAGGACAGAAGAATCAAAAAAAATAGTTCGTCTTGGAGAGCCGCGACTCTGTAAAGGCAAGTCCTTGGAATTCGATAATCCAACCCCACTGGTCCATTCACCCACCCAATGTTATTTGTAAAGACGAGTCTTTTGATCAATCGGTTGAATCGACAATATGTGTAGTGGTGTAGACCCAACTTGAGACCCGAGGCCGGAACATGTCTAGCCTTGTACCAATCTATAATTGACCAGTGTTAACAATAATTATTGTACATTGGACTTTTCTAATGACCCGTCATATGAATAGAACAATGACTCTCCTCCATTCAATCTGGAAACTGATTAATGGATATCGTCAACAAGACCCGGGTCTTTGTCTGTAGTCCTCAAGACTGTTCAATCAAAGTATCTCGGCAATATTTAAAATATTATAATTTACACCAACTATTTATAAATATTTCCACCATCATTGGGCATCATCAACAATCATTTAATATTCCCAAACATCCAATAATTATACCAACCTATTAGTATAATCATCAATCAATTATTCAATCAATTATTCAATCAATCAATCAATTATCTTAACTCCAACTACTATTCATCAGCCATGGAGTTCAAGAATCAATTACGTATTTTATTATACAAGAATTATGTGTTGAAGAAGAAGTCCAAGTGCGCGATATCATGCGAGATATTGTTTCCAATAGTCATAGTTATATTATTATTCATGCTCATGGTTATTGTGAAGGCATTCAAGCCTGATTATTCATTGTACCCCACGCCCACCTTGGCCTCCAAGCTCGGCCCTCTCGATCGTTTGATGTACGGACCAACTCCACTCACTTCCGATCAATTAATGGTGATTGACCTGCTCAAGACCCGTGTTGCAGTCACCAATGGATGGACGATGAATGAGACCGACTCCTACTTCCTGCCATTCTCCAACCCGACGCTGATGGAAGAGTTCTTTGCCAACTACTCCAAGACCCTCATTGGCGCTGTTTGGTTCAATGGTACCACCTACCCAGCCTCGACCACCGACCCCTTCCAATACTCGATCCGATTGGATTCAAGCGAGGTGTCCCCCACTGATCAGACCTATGGTAGCAACTCTGATGGCTCAATCAATTACGTCAAGAATCCATTCGAGACGGTCCAGGTCGCAATGGATGAGGCCATCATGAACTACTATGGCCTGAACAATACCATCACAATGACCAGCAAACGCTATCCCAACCCCTTCACGGCCACTTGGCAATCCTGGAACCAAGGTCGCGATGGTATCTTCAAGAATGCTGGTGGTGTCTTCATCTCAGCCGCCCTGCTGATGTTTGCCTTCCGCCTTGTCACCGACCTTGTCATGGAGAAAGAGACCAAGATTCGAGAGGGAATGAAGATGATGGGAATGATGGACCTGCCCTACTTCCTAAGCTGGCTGATCACCTCATTGATCATCTGTATCCCTGTGACCTTTGTGATAGCGATGATAATCAAAGGTTCAATGGTCGTCTACCACACTTCCTGGATAGTCGTCATACTCCTCTACATCTTCTATGCTATCACTCTTGTCCTCCTTGGATTCATTGGAAGGTAAGTCCATCACTCACTCATTCATTCAATCAATTATTTTATTAATTCGATCACCTCTTTAACTCCACTTCAGTATATTCTTTGATCACTCCAAGTTCGCTGGAATCCTCTTGTTCATGGGGCTACTTTTGGTTTCAATCATTGGTATCTTTATTGCCAAGTCAAGTGTGTCAAAGTACTTCAAGTTGTTCATGTCTCTCATCTCACCTATTGGAATGGCATGTGCCAACTATCACATGGCCACCGAAGATCTGATCGATTTGGACCCAATGCCCTCCAACACTACTGATCCAAGGTATGTCTATATCTTCCACCCACTGGCCGCATAAAAATTTATGTTGCCAGAGTGTTGCCACCGA
Source organism: Acytostelium subglobosum LB1 (assembly GCF_000787575.1). Classification (NCBI taxonomy): domain Eukaryota; phylum Evosea; class Eumycetozoa; order Acytosteliales; family Acytosteliaceae; genus Acytostelium; species Acytostelium subglobosum. The sequence continues at coordinate 53,923 of NW_012236523.1, read as the reverse complement.
CTGGCAACACAATTTTTAATGCTGCCACAGATCACTAATCAAATGCAATTCAACTTCAAATATAATAGTGAAATCATTGGAATGATGCTGGTCAATATTGTATTATATACAATCTTGTATTGGTATTTGAACAATGTTATATCTGGAGAGTTTGGTACCGCCAAACCTTGGAACTTCTTGTTCCATCGCTCATACTGGTATCCAGAGAATAATTATGAGATGGTTGATGTTGAGGCATTCGGTAGTAATGACGACGTCGAAGGCATCCCAATGGACATCAAGAAATCCCCAACAGTATCCATCCGCAACCTAAGGAAGGAGTTCCACACTGGCGATGGTGTCCGAGTTGCCGTCGACGGTCTCTCTCTCGACATGTACCCCGACCAGATCCATGCCTTCCTCGGACATAATGGCGCGGGCAAGTCCACTACAATCGGCATTCTCACTGGCTTGGTTCCCCCAACAGACGGTGACGCCTTCATTACTGACTTTTCGATCAGGCGTCAGATGGACAACGTACGCCGCAAGCTTGGTGTCTGCCCTCAACACGACATCATCTGGAACGACCTGACTGTTGTAGAGCACCTCAAGATATATGCCGCACTCAAGGGTATCCGTCGTGAGGACATTGACGCCCATGCTGACAAGATGGCCGAGGAGGTTGGACTGGCTGACAAGAAACACTCGCCTGCTGGTACAATGTCTGGTGGCCAGAAACGCAAGTTGTGTCTGGCAATCGCATTCATTGGTCGCTCCGAGGTGATCTTCTTGGATGAGGTGACCAGTGGCATGGATCCGCTGTCACGTCGTGGCGTCTGGGACTTTTTGCTCAAATACAAACAAGGCCGTACCATCATCTTGACCACTCACTTCATGGACGAGGCCGACTTCCTTGGCGACAGGATTGCCATCATCTCCCATGGAAGGTTACGCTGTGATGGTAGTAGCATGTTCCTCAAGAAGAAGTTTGGCATTGGTTATCTGCTCACGATGGCCAAGACCCCAAACGCCTGCAATACCCAAGGAGTGGCCCACTTCATTCATCAATACATTCCCGAGGCCGTCGTGCTCTCTGACGCCGGCACAGAGTTGAGCTTCCGTCTGCCCACATCCAGCGTCGACCGATTCGTCCCATTCTTCATGGAGCTCGACCACCAGAAGACCCTCCTTGGCATTGGTAACTATGGTATCTCGGTGACCACAATGGAGGAGGTGTTCTTGCGCATTGGCCAAGAGTCACATGGTCAGGGCCAAGGTCAGTTTAACCTAATGGCCAACCAGAATCGTAATGAGGAGGTCATCAAACAGGCAATCTCAACCTCGTCGACTGGCACCACATGGCGCCAACAGATGAGGGGTTTGATAGTCAAGCGCCTAACCACCACTCGCAAGGACCTCAAGACATTCATCCTAACTGTGCTCCTACCCATTGTGTTGATCGCCAGTTCCATCGTCACCTACAAGAGCATGAACACCAAACAACAGTTCTACAATGCCGTCACCACACCCCTCACTTTCTCCATGTCGACATTCGGTCCAGACAACAAGGTGTTTGTTAATTCACCTGATGGCAACATCTCTGGAATGGCAGCATCCCCCTTCGCCTCTGAGTTCCAGTCCCTTCCCATTGGCACCGATATTGAGTCCTTCCTGACGATCAACTTTAACAACTCTGCTGGATCATTGAACTTCACAAGCCCGGTGAACGCCCAGAACCTCGAATACAATGTATACTTCAACATGGGCTCATTCCATTCAATCCCCACTCATGTCAATCTGGTACATGATGCACTTCTCCGCACTCACAATGGAATTGGCATCACCACGACCAACGCACCATTCAAACATGTGCTCACAGCCTTTGACTCAGCCATCTCTTCGATTGACATGAACGCCGTCCTCTACTTTGTCATGCTCTTCATGGCTGGATACGGTCTGATGGTCGCCTCATTTGCCGCCAACATGTGTGTTGAGCGCGTCAACAACATCAAACGACTACTCTACATCTCGGGCTGCAAAAAGGTCATCTACTGGGTCGCAAACTTGTGTTGGGATTACTCAATGGCCTTGCCCATCGTCCTGGTCGTGTCTGGAGTCCTCTCCGCTGTCGAGAGTCAGTATGCCAACCAATTTGGTATCATCCTACTTGCCCAGATCCTCTTTGTCCTTGCTGGTACACCACTTAGTTATCTTCTGTCATACCGCTTTGCAACACATGGCAAGGCCATTGGCGCTATCTTTGCTTTCCACTTTGGAATTGGTTTCATGTTGCTCACCTCCAGCATTAACATGCGAGTACTGGCCGTGGCCCGTGAGTCTGAGAGCTTGATGAACATCGCCAGCCTCATTGATAATCAGAACTATCTCATCTCGCCATTGTTTGCACTCGGCCGCATAATGGTCATGTGTGTCAACTTCCCAGGAACTGCGCCATTGGGTGAGCTAACTGTCAAGAACTACTGGGCATTCAAGATCTGTGGCGCCCCATTACTCGCACTCTTTGTCCACGCCATCATCTGGACCACTTTGATCCTGATCCTCGACTATTTCCCCGAGATCTGGGGAAGGCTCAGGAACCCCAAGGATGCTGCCTCTCCCCAACCACTCGCCGATGAAGATTCTGATGTGGCCGCCGAACGTACTCGACTTGGAGCCGGCAACACAGATGATGTACTTGTGTTGAAGGACCTTCACAGGAAGTTCCCTGCCAAGGGCAAGAATCCAGTCAAGATCGCGGTTCACAACACAACCCTTGGCATTCCGCGTGGCCAGACCTTTGGTCTACTCGGAATGAATGGCGCGGGTAAGACGACCACTCTCTCCATGCTCAGTGGCGACATATCTCCCACAGCTGGTGTGGCCACAATCAACGGCTACGACCTTATCTCTCAACGTGCTGGTGCCCTTCACTCAATTGGCTCGTGTCCACAGTTTGATGCTCTGATCCCCCTCTTGAGTGCGCGCGAGCAGCTCTACCTTTATTGCCGCATCAAAGGTATTCCCGAGGCACTCATCCAGTCAACGGTCGAAGCCTTTATAGCCATGATGGACCTTGGTGCCATTGCCAACTCCAACGTCGGCGGTTACTCTGGAGGTAACAAACGCAAATTGTCACTTTCGGTTGCAATGCTTGGCAACCCATCAGTTGTGTTCTTGGACGAGCCGTCAACTGGTTGCGACCCCCAGGTACGTCGCTTCATGTGGAATGTGATATCGGAGCTTGGAGCCAACAAAGTAATCATCATTACCACTCACTCGATGGAGGAGTGTGAGGCGCTATGCCAACGAATCTCGATCATGAAGGATGGAAAGTTCACCTGTCTCGGATCAAATCAGCACATCAAGTCTAAGTTTGGCAGTGGCTACTCTATCGACTTCAAGATAAAGAAGGACTACCTCAACTCGGCCGCAGACATCATCAGCCGCACGTTGCCAGGCGTCGTGCTGCTCGATAGCCATGACCTCATCCTCAACTTTGAACTGCCAAACCAGGTCGGTGGCCACACGATCAAGGTATCTGAGATATTCCAGTTGATCCAACAACAGCTTCACTTCCTTGTTGAGGACTACTCTGTCAGCCAGACATCACTTGAACAAGTTTTCCTCAAGCTGACCTCTGCCTCCTACGAAGAACGTCTCCATCAGTTGTCCGAGTCACAGAGTATTCAAACTATTTTATAAATACAAGTTGATTTATTAATTCTTAAGAATGATTGATTGATGATGTTACAAGATCAACCAATCATGATGATCACATTGACGAGACAACTGGCAACCATCACAATGTTGTTGTTGTAGTGACTCTGGACATGTGTGTGGCAGTCGAAGATGTTGATTGATAATGCTTGGCTGGCAATACTCCTCACATCCAACATGTGGACATTTGATCATGTTAAACATGCTCTCAATCCAACTTGATAAGGCTTGACATAGGGGTGTGTGATACTTGTTGTCTTAGTGCTGCTAATGTTACTCTTGGAACTCACGAGATGCATCCCACTGATAACGATGCGCTGTTGTTTTCTTCGCCGCCCTTCATTGGAGTGGGATTGATGATCGTCGTCACTATTGTCACTGTTGTCGATGTGAAAGTTGCGTTCGACACATCCTCACATCCATGTGGATTGGAACACTTGTGTCTTTGTACCATGTGTACTCGTTTGGCGTGATCAGTTTTGAAGAAGTAGATGCACTCTGATTGATCACACCTGAGGAATCCATCAGCCAAGTATCTCTCGATTGATTGAGTGTCGTCATGTGATGCATAGTACATCATATTGCGATGTTCTCTAATGTTTGGACATGCTCCATATGTATGTTGGCACTTATGATGCTTCTTACAATGATGATACATAACTTCGGCAGTGGTGTAACTCTTGGTGCAGTCGTCATGCAGACATTTGAACTTGCCCTTCTGCTCGTTGACATTGGATGAACTTCCTGTCAAGTGGCGTTGCTGACTTTGATCAATACAACCTTGACAACTCGAACGATCAGAACACTGATGCTCTCTTGCAAGGTGATTAGACTTGGCACTGTGTGTGGCCATGAAGTGGCCACATGATGTGTGGACATTTCACAAATCCTCTTGTCGTCAGCATGGAGATTGATTCAGTGTCATCAGGGTCGGCCTTGAAATTGGACCTTTGATGGACCTGATAGTTTGGACATGATGCGTACGTCCACGGGCATTGGTGTTGGCGTCGGCAGTGATTGCGCAATGATATATAATTTGTTTGGGAAGATGTGCATCCTTCGTGTTGACATGTGAACTTGGGCAAGGTACCGAGTATCGTCGGCGCCCATACTCGTCGGAACACACACCCTGGACAGCTCTGTTGGTCGGTACATTGGTGGTCCGTTCTGTTGTGATCAAGCATTGCGAACCTCCGAGTGAACGATTTGTCGCAGTTGGAGTGCAGGCACTTGAACTTGTCATTGGATTTCGGTACCTGGTTGGTTGCTGATGTCAAGTTGATGGGCACATCTTCATCGTCTTCAACTTGTCCAACGTCACTCTGCTCCTGATATGCATCATCTTCATTTTCTTGGTCTCTATCTGATGATCCCATATCTTCATCATCCTCGTCATCGTCGTCCACCATGGATTGTTTGCGCTTCAGAGCTGGTGGCATCAAGGATGGTGGATCATGACCTGGGTGACTGCGTCTAAAGTGCTGATATAATGCATCTCTCCTCCCAGTCGACGACTTTAAGTGTGGACACTTGGTGAGACCTTTGGCTGTCAACATCTTGATCGACTCCAAATCATCTGCCGATGCCGTGAAATGCATTGCTCGGTAGCGTTGTTCATTGAGACAGCTTGCGTATGTTCGACATTGATGCACCACCTTGCAATGAGTTATCAACATAGAGAGTTTTAGGTACTCTTGGGAGCAACCATCGTGCAGACAGACGAACAGCTTGATAGTTTCATTGGATTGCGTATACCTTGTCATCAACAAGTCACTTCGGAGACATCCTGGACAGTTGTTGCGGTCTGCACATTGATGGTCTCCACCTTTCCTCAACAAATGTTGGCCCAGGTTCTTGAACGACGCGAAGAATTGGAAGCAGGTGGCGTGCAAACACTTGAGGAGTCCATCGGCCAGCATCATCTCGATCGAGTCTTTGTCATTGTCTTCGGCAATGATCATCCTTGTGCGATATCTTCTGAAGTTGGCACAGGATGCATAGGTCCTTGTGCAACCATGATAGGTAGAGCAATGCCTGTTCAAGGTGCTATAATCTAAGAAGGACTTTGTGCAGCCCACATGAAGACAATCAAACATCGTCATTTGTGCAGTTGTGGTCGTTGATGTGGTTGTTGTTGTTGATGTAGTCGTATTGATTGAAATGTCATTGTTCATTCAATGTTGATAATGCTAATATATATAATGTTATAACTATTTATTTGTTTGGTTGATAGATTTTAATGAATGTTTTCCTTGGATCTTCAGAGTCATGTGATCACCCAGAAGCGATCAGTTGATGATCAATCACGTTTGAAGTTCGCATTCATACGACTAAAGTCTTGGAGACTCTCTGTACCAACTCAATTATCTTGATGTTTCCATTCTCGAATGCTGCTTGCCCGATGACATCCAAGAGCCGAGCGATGTGTGATGGACGTATGGAGGCTCGATGGACGGGTGATTTGTGGACCTGGCCTCCATCACACACAATGTCCTCAAACATATAACCTATCATCTGATGATGGTTCTTACTGGATGCCTCTTTGAGTGAGTTCAGTGTTGGCAGGTACCTCTTGAGTAGTTCAGGCGTGGTACATCGTTGATGTACCAATCGAACCACTTCGACTAGTCCATCACCACACGCAGCCTCCACAATGTTCTCCAATTTATATGAACTTTGGTCTTCCAATAAGAGGTATCCCTTGTCCAAGATGAATGCCAACGTTTCTCGATTGCCTATCCTAAGGGGTATGAGTTGGTCTCTGGGCTTCGGTGTTGAAGCACCGCTTCGGGTCGACAGATCCATGAGGTATCCAATTGATTGTGTGTCGGCTCTCGCCACACACTGTATGATTGACCTTTTGAAGTCAATTTGGTGGAGCCGATTGTTGTCTTGTTGGACTTTAGAGTATGAGAATACGTGGTCGAGTACATGTTTGAGAAGATCGAATGAGACGAAGGACGCAGCAAAGATGATCCTGTTGAAGACCGACATCACAAGCGCATAAACATCGTTAAGGCCTACGATCAGCTCAATAATGTCTGGACCAGTGATCTTGTTGGACGTGGATGGTTCTTTGGATGATATGATCATCTGAACTAGTTTGTTAAAACATAGTCTTTGATCAGATCTGGACATGGTCGTGGAGTTGATTGGTTTGGGCACTCGCTTGAGGATTGCCTTGGCCGTATCAATGTCGCCACATGTCAAAGCTGTTTTAAATGCGAGCATGAAGTCAGTTGAGTACTTCCCATCCACGTCGTTCAAAATGACATCCTTCTTGCCAGCCTTGATAGCCTCCGACAGAACCATCTCAAAGCTGCAAAGAATTGATGGATGTTCCTCCAATCGATTGATCAACTCAATCGACAATATCTCCGAGTTGATGCAATTCACTTTGAATTGTTTGGTATCCTCTGGTTGTGGCTCAATGTTGAGAATGAAGTTGACCAAGTCCACGTTTGTGTTGTGTTGGAGCGCCTCACTGAGATGGAAGTAGTAGCCTCGTGGGGTGGCATCATTGATGCTGATCATTTTGTTGCACATGGTCAAGTTGCCTCCACTTATTGCCTGGAGTAGCAACTCTTGTTGAAGCTGGATGGTGATTGAATCGGGGGAAGGGAAAGTGTGAGTGAGGATCAAGTCCCTCATCTCAACTTGGTCAGGTCGTCCATGGTGTGACCAACAACTGAGTAGCCTGTGTTGGATATTGACAATATCGTCCGTTCCAAAGATGTGGACCAAGCCCAACTCGGCCAGACAATACCTAACAATCACGATGATATTAAGTCGGACTGACTGTACAAGGATGTTGGACAATAACTCGAGGGAGAACAATGAATGCTCTCTCATAAGTTTGAACATCTCCAATGCCCATGGCTCGGTGAGCCATGACGAGACCATGTGGCGCATGGAGTCTTTCAGCTGTTCGACTTTGAAACCCATGCTTATGAGCTTGCGAAGGAATGCTGGATGTTTGATAAAAGAGAGCGCAGGACCTTTGATCTCAACATTGCTTGGTATCTGTGAAGTGATCACAAAGTATTGGTCCAACGCCCGCTCCCAATCATGATGATCGCATGATGATTGATTCGTTATTAGATGGTTGAGGAAATCCTCGGCTTCATGGTGCGGAGCTAACATGGGATTGGTCAACAAAGTGTCCAAGATGGATTTGTTGGGATGTAGCATTGCCAACTCGAGAAGGTGAACATTTGGAAGAGGCATGTTGTTGTATGACATGTTGTACGACTCTTTGAACCATTGTGATGCACCATGTTTGATGTATTCCTCCAGACTGTGTTTTGATAGCAACTCTGCACCCTTCATACAATGAGTGCTACCAAGTGACTTGTGAATGCCTGAAATATTATCCATAATAGTCTTGCACAACTTGTTGTTATTGAACACCTTGTGAACCAATGATTCCAAGTGTAAGGATGCATGTACGGCCATGGGTACATCATCACATACTGTATCATCTCTATCTCTTCGTTTGATGATTGTGTTAGTGTGATTGATCGAATTAATGAACGAGTGATTTGTACATACCTCTTCTTGTTTGATTGAATGAGATTAATGAGTGATTGACAATGTCTGATGATTCGTGTGTGTCCTCTTGAGAGTGATCGATACATGATGATGTTGAGGATACGTAGTCGTTGGATCTTTGGCAAACTGTTGAACTCTGGTGACCCAAAGTGATTCTCAAGTATATGATAGCAATTGTAGTTTGACGCAGTCTCAAGATGGTGGAGCGTAAACAATGGTAGTGTCTTGCCTGCATCTTTGAAATATTGTACAAGGATATCCAATCCACTTTGATTGTCATGCATACAGGCCATCAAACTCATCTGATGAGCATTGTTCTCAATATCGGACATTGTGTACATGTTGATGACATGTTGAGCAACACCTAGACTGCTGTTTGCCAATGCATGTCCAAGTACTTGCTTGCTGGTGATGGCCGATGGTAGCTTGTCCAACACCAATACCACAATGTCTAATGATGAGGTTAATATCAATTGCTTCAAAGCATCCTTCACATCAGTATCTGATGACCACTGAACAAGATGATCGGCTGGGGTACGATCAAAGATGAATGACAACATGTTGTGGTTGCGACTATCCAGTGCTTTGACCAAACAATGCTGGTCAAATGGGAGATTGAATGTCTTGTGTAGCTTCTGTGCGACCAAACTCGAGAAGTCCATTGCAGTAGTGAGTTGCTGTTGTCTACCAAACAGTACTATGGCATTTGAAGTACTATTTGGAAAGTTATCAATGAATCTTAATACGATTTCCTCTATGATCTGACATTCTGGATGAGCAATCGAGTCCAACAAGTACTCCAAGTTACTTTGTGAGAACAGTGGGAGTTGCTTATGCCGTGGATGTGTGATGAACGTTGCCATTCGAGGGGACATTCGTCGCCATGTATCATCATCAATCGTTACAACCTGTGGAAGGAGTGACTCAATCATATCAAAGTCTTCCTTGTGAATGGTTGCCGAAGGAGTGACCCGTAGCTTGGCTGAGTCTGGGATAGTCTTGCCTGCTTTGGTAAGCCCATCAAAGTATCCAATGATCATGTCCTTGGTCTTGTCATCACCCATCGTAAGTGAGTAGATATGTTTGATTAGATCTGTGTGGCCATGATCCAAAGAATCCTTCAACAATTTATGGACGTGGTCTTTGCCGATGAGTGGACCTGCCCCAATGTATGTGTTGCAAAGTGATTTGAATATCTCCACATTGCCATGTTTGCCAACAAGCTTCACAGCCTTGCGCAGCGCTAACTTCAATGAAAATCGGTTGACAGTTGGCAGGTGCTCGACAAAGTATTGGACACTGTCTGGCGTGTTGGAGCGGACGCAGTGGAAGAGTATCATGTACATTATGTTGGGATACAGAACATCGACGTAGAGCATGTCGAACTCCTCGTGCAACATCTTGAGCATGTCGACACTGATGCTGCCTGGTCGAGTGAATGCCCCTCCATCCGAGCCTTCAGTGCGGCAAAAGTTGTGTTTGAGTAGCAGGCGCACAAAGTCAACGTTGCCAGTGTCGATCGCTGGTACAAAGTGAACGAGGGCGGATGAGAGTGATCGTGATGTGCCATTCAAGCTGAGGTAGGTCTTGAACAACTCAACGTTGCCATTCTTGATAATCTTGAGCATATCATCATAAAGAAATATATAATCGATCTTTGTTAAATAGCCCAAGTTACTATTGAGTATATGATTGAGTGTAATAGAGTTGTTATATTTGAATGACTTGTACAATAGTCTTGATACAAGTGTAATTGGTATTGACACATATGAGGACATTATATCGAAGGCATCGATGAACCATTGTGTAGCATTATACTTGATCATATGTACAATGTTGCCATCATTATATAACTTGCTACCCTTGATCGTTGAGAGTATCAAAGGGTAGTCCTTGTCCTTAATAATGGTCTGATTGATGGACAACTCATCGATGGTCCATTGACTATGTAACATGCTCACTTGATGGAAGATGGATGATCTTATGACCCTATTGACCATCATCAATCTGAATGTAATGTCAACATTATTGACAATTGTTATTGCACACATATTATATTACTTGTTATTATCTCTTTGTTTGTAATTGGTCAATTGAAAGATTGAAGAAGTTTGGACTTAGAGTCTGGGGGAGATATTTAGAGAAAACATTTTAGTTTAAAGCAAAGGCCGATGACACAGAGTCGATACAGTTGATGTTGTCCAAATCACTCACCAAGTGTCATCAATCAACATGCCACCACTACTTCAATACTATGGCTAAACTGAATGATCACAACAGGCGCCATCACGGTATACCTCGTCCACAAACGAAGAAGCGCAAGCACTCAATAGTCGACATCAATGAAGAGGAAGAGGACGACAATGATGAACATGATGACCAAGAGTATGAAGACCAATCTGAGAGTCCGGATGGAGACGATAATCTGAGCGATGATTATGACCTCCCCAGCATCAAAACTACTACCTCCACCTCCAAAACAACAAGGTGCAGGCCATCGGTGTGATCAAGTGTTCGCACTCCAACTGTGACAGGTCGTTCAATGATAGGAGAATCATGTGGTCGCACTCGATGTTGGAGCACCAATGCATCGATCGTCAGCTTTGTCCGGGATGCATTCGCCAAGTACTTAAGTTGCCAAGCACCAACCAAGGCAATGCGCCCAGGCTCAAGTGTCATCACGAGGGATGTACATCCACAAAAACCAAGTATGGATCATTACGCAGTCACTGTCGATCTGAACACCAATGCTTATGGACATACGCAGCATGTCCAAACTATCAGACCTATCCATGGATGAAGTTCAAGGCCGATCCTGATGATACTGAATCAATCTCAATGCTGACTGCCAGAGGATTTATCCAATGTCCACACACATCTTGTTGCCACTTCATGCCCAACGAGAAGGGCAAGAGATATCACTTGACAAAGGAGCATCAGTGTCCTGATCCTTCGAGATGTCAAGGTTGTATTGATCAAAGTCAACATATCGACAAGATGAAGGGCGCGTTCAAATGTGTTCATGATGGGGACTGCACCAAGACTACACTTCAACTACGGGCATGAATGTACACTGCAACAAAGTACACGGATGCAATGGCACTTATGGACAATGTCCAAACTTTCGCAAGTACAATTCTAGGCGGTTCTATGCCTACCCCGATGACACTCAATCAATCGAAATGCTCCTTGCCGAGGGATTCCTTCGGTGTGATCATCCCGAATGCATCTACTTCTTCAAATCCCTTTCCGCCAAGAAGGTGCACATGTACCAAAGACACAAGTGTTCTGATCCAAATGAATGCAATGCATGTGTCGAGCGCAACTTTCACCTTGACGACAGTAAAGACCAGGAGGTCGACGACGACGACGATGATTACAATACAGGTCTTCCAAAAAGAACGAGACCATTTGCTTGGCAGCGCAAGGTCACCAGTGGATCACTGGTACGCAATACGAGGAACTAGAGGAGGGGCAAAGACACGACTGCAAACATGAACCTCGGTGGCAACGAGCACCCGGTGGCGGGCAGACCCGAGGTCCAAGCTGGTGTCTGGAATGACACCATATTCAACGTGATCAAATGTCCACACATTGGTTGCCAGGAGTATGGTTCAACTAATGCCATCAACATTCATCTCCGACTCGTCCAACACCTCTGTCCTCCACCAACATCCCAACAACATTGTGATGGCTGCCAGATATTCAATCAATCAGTTAGTAATAGTAAACACGGGGACTGGTTGCTCTTGTAACAAGTGCTGCTGTTGTTGTTGTTGTTCATTGACATTCTGCTCATCATCTCTTCATTTGTCGTCTTTTCATTCTGGTAAAATTCGCCACACTTCCACACTCACCCTAACAATCAATCAGTTTTGGAAGCTTGGACATAAATGGAGTGCAATACCAAAGTTGGCAAGAATAATAATTATCAATTATTTGTACATATACATATACACATATAACCTAACAACTCAACAACAATGTTGGACACACTACCTTATATACTGATACAACATATTGTTGAATCAGTTAATTCCAATGTCGACATAGTTTGTCTAACTCTAACATGTAGACTGCTTTATCAAAAGAGAGATCAATATATACAATCAATTATAAACAATGATGGAAGTACCTTAACATCCTGCCTTCAAATCCTTCCAACAAACACTCTATATAAAGGTAGAACACTACCATCATTCAACAACATCGTCAAGAAGATAAGAAACAATCTTTTATTTGCTATCAACAACAGTGACAACAACGACAATGTCACCAACACCAGCAACAATCAAATACCATGTACACAAACAATCGACATGGTGTACAACGCAACTTTCCTCAGTGCAAATGCTTTCCCTCCAACATTGCTCACTCTACGCTTTGTAGACGAGTTCAACACTGCATTGTTTCCAAATGTATTACCTGCTTCAATCACATCGCTTGAGTTTGGCTACTGGTACAATCAACCGATGAGTCGGGGATCACTTCCCGCAAGCCTTACAAACCTCAAGTTTGGATATAAGTTCAATCAGATCATCGGACCTGGACTCCTCCCGCCACCACTCATTCATCTTGAGTTTGGCTATCACTTCAACGCAGAGTTGGTCGTATCTGTGCTGCCCACTGCCCTCGCAACACTCAAACTAGGCGACTCCTACAACTACTCAATTGCACCTCGAGTGCTTCCACAGTCTCTCAAGTACCTTAATGTAGGCCACACATTCAATCGATACTTGGAGCCTGCATCACTACCAACAGGGCTCGAGAAGTTGGTACTTGGACGTGGATACAATCTTGTCATTGTTCCCAATGTGCTGCCGAATAGTTTACTCAATCTAAAGTTCGACCTGAGGTTCAACAAGCCTATACGTCATGATTCCTTGCCTGACTCCCTTACATCGTTGACGTTTGGTGAGGCATTTAATCAATCGATCGAATCTGGTGTACTCCCAGATGGTCTCATCTCCTTGACCCTTGGAAACACGTTTGACCTTCCTCTAAAGAAGGACACTCTTCCAACAACCCTACAAACGCTAGAGTTTGGCAAGAACTACACTCGTTACATCAGTCAAGGTGTATTGCCAGACTCATTGACTCAGATGACACTACACATCAACTACGATCATGGACTGTGGCACTTGCCCAGCAGTGTCAAGTTGATCAATGTTGACCTGCAGACCATTCAGCCGATATGGTTCCCATTGATGGTGCCCAAACAAGATTTATCAATCAAAAAGCTCATAGGCAAACAAAGACCATTGGCCATTCCATATCATCCAGATGTCAACACGTATCATATCTACCAGAATAGGAATGGACCAATGGTAACAGAGTCACAGCGCAGCTACTACATCACTGTGCGTATGTTATCCAATGATCATTCGGTCGTGCTGTCTGAGAACATTGAAGGATACATTACACACAACAGATTCATACCATTCAGACGATCGAATAAGCATGGTAAAGGACATGTATCTCTGCCTACATCAACAACGAACGAGCCACCATCACCAGTCTCCTCATGCTCAGCTTCAGATAATCTAGGTTACATCAAACCATAAATTAAAAAATCAGTCATTTCGAGGAACGAAACTTAAATTGAGGCGCCACTACCTTTGAATTGAATGAAGACAACAATGTTTCCCTCATTATCTTACAACAACATCCATCCTTACACATAATATAGTAGTATTATTATCCACATCCAACTGCATACCTAAGAACAATGAGTGAATATCCACATCAGATCGAGTACTCCAAGTCTGGCCGCTCGTCTTGTAAGACATGCAAGGGCACTATCCAACAGGACACACTTCGTGTTGGACTCGAGACAAAGAGTCGTGTGTTTGATGGTTATGATGTGTCTTGGTATCATCTTAAGTGCTACCGCTTCGACAAGGTCAACTTTATCAAACAGCTCAAGCACTTTGAGTTGCTCCGCTGGGAGGACTACATCAAGGTGCGCGAGATCATTGGTGATGCCTCGCCAATCAACAATGCCTTGGAGTTGCAAAACGTATGTATTATACCATCAACGAATCGATCAATCAATAACTTATATATAATTACCAATCAAACAGTACAACAATGATGTGTGGAAGATCAAGGATGGACTTGCCGAGCTCAAGCCAATCCAGATCAAGAAGATATACACCGAGAACTATACCTTGGAGAACTTGTCTCCAGCATATGTACTCCACTCTGTCGCCGATGGCATGGCCTATGGTCGCATCGGTCCATGTCCAACTTGCAATGACCTCACAGTCCAATACGATGGCAACAACTACTATTGCAAGGGATGGGTGACCTCGTAAGTCTTACACCTCATTCACCACTCACAATCACCAAACTTACACCAACTTCCACTCAAACATAGTTATACCAAGTGTGATTGGAATGGAAAAGACATCAAGAGGTACAGATTCAAGATTCCAAAGATACCTGGATCAGCCTTCCTGTCCTCTTTCCAGTTCTCCCACGCTCACCCATTCGCTGAGCTCACAGACTACACGCCACCAAACATCAAGAGTGGAGTAGCCTCCCCCACATCAACTGCTGACCCAACCTCACCCGTCCCCTCGTCTGTTTCAGATACGCCAATCATCAAGAAGGACAAGCCAAGAGAGGGCTCGGTCTACCTCCAGGTCGATCCAGACTTTGGCAAGGGTGATATTCAGATGGAGTACAATGACAAGTTTGGCTACACTGCCTACAATGTGTCATTGATCTTTGCAGATATGGTCACTGGAGGCAACAGCTTCTACAAGATGCAACTGGTCAAGAAAAGCGCCAAGTTCTACCTGTTCAGGAAGTGGGGTCGTATCGGCACATCAATTGGTGGCGTCACCGATGCTGTCTACTCCACTCTGGCCGATGCATTGAAGGAGTTCAAGTTCCACTTCCAAGACAAGACCGGATACTCCTGGGAGGATCGTGGACAGAACCTCAAGATGCCCGGCAAGTACTACATGGTCGAGCTGGAGGACGAGGAGCACGACAATGGTGCGTCAGACAACTTTGTCGACGATACGGCTGCCCTCTCAAACGCACCAACCTCGCTACCCCAGGAGACTCAAGAACTTATGCGCATCATCTACAACTTTGGCCACATTGCCGAGAAACTCAAGTCGATGAAGGTCAACTTGGACAAGATGCCTCTTGGAAAGATCTCACAGCGACAAATCAAGTCTGCCTACGCCGTACTCACAGAGATCCAGGACCTGCTCGCGTTGCCCGATACGCCAAAGGCCAAGGTACTCGATGCCACCAACAGGTTCTACACTCTCATCCCACATGACTTTGGCAGGAACCCACCCATCCTCATTGACAACGTTGAGATACTCACCGAGAAGATTAGAATGGTTGACGCTATGGCCGACATTGAGATCGCCAACAATCTGCGTCGTCTATCCATCAAGGCTGGAAACTCATTGGACACCAACTACGCCATCCTTGCCACAGACATTCAGCCAGTCGATAAGGGATCATCGCAGTTTGCCTTCTTGAATGATCTGGCACTCTCAACTTTGGACGGCGACATGTCGGTCACCATTGAGAACATCTTCCAAGTCAACAGAAACGGAGAAGCAGAACGATTCACTCAATGGGATCACAATCCAAACAGATCATTCTTGTAAGTATTTGTTGATGACTTAATGATTGGACATGTTACTGACCCTCTCATATTCAATCATCAGGTGGCATGGATCGAGGACGACCAACTGGATTGGTATCTTGGGACAGGGTCTCAGGATCAGCCCAGCAGAGGCACCAAAGACTGGCCTCAGGTTCGGCAAGGGTGTCTACTTTGCCGACACGTTCAGTGTCTCATTGGGCTACTGTGGAACCACTCCCAACTATCCACATGCAGTGTTGGCATTCTCAGAGGTTGTTCTTGGATCATCTGAGGGATTGTACGCTGACCAATACATGGAAAAGGCTTCCTTTGGATATCACAGCACCAAGGCACTTGGAATGAGAGCACCTGCTCGCTACGAGGATTAGTAAGTATTACAATTGGTAATTAGTGTTGTCCAATCGATCATGAACTAACCGCATGCTTTTCTTTTTGTAGTAACGATGTCAATGTGTTCAGAGGACCTGTTGTCGCGACTGGTTTAAGTACCAGTTGCACTCACAACGAATTCATTGTGTACGATACAACTCAAGTTAGGATAAGATATCTGTTCGTCGTCAGAGTCAATAACTAATCATGGAACACATCACCTCGAGTGATGATCCAATTGGATATGCAATGTAATAAACTAAGATTGTGACTATAAAGTATTTATTACAATGCCAACACTATACCTCTCCAGTGTCGATTCGTATGCTGGATGGGGGCTGAAGTCGTGCCGTTGCCGCGTTGTTGGAAGGCCTCTCTTTGCGTCTGAAGAAATGTGCCATCAAGAGTATCAGCGCCAACAGCACAAGGATGTAGGGAATAAAGTATTGCGAGTCAATGTCGTCGAGGTCTTTGCTGGGAATGTAGGGCATCTGTAGGTTTGGAAGCACACGACTACGTTGCCTCCACGTGATGTTGGCGTACTTGTAAAGATTGGCCCAGTCATAGATGTCTGATTCCAGCTGGTGCGGCCGTTGTGAGCATTGATCCTCCGAGAGGTTCTGTACACCGGTGACCTTGGACATGACAATCAGGTCTCCATCCTTGGGCCGGCTCGGTATGTCGTATTTATACTTGTTGTTCTTGTCGTGTGGCACTAGTGGTGAATCGAGTGTGGTGATTCCAGGGAACACCTCTCGCACGTCCTTTCCGTCCTGTGTGGCACTGAGTATGCTTTCGAGCACCCAGTAGCAATCGTCGACATTCTTTTGATGCGCGCCAATCTTATGTCGTACATCGTCCAAACAAGTTGAATCGCCAAAGACAGCAACAATGCCTGATTGATAACCTTCACTACTACCGCCGCTACTGCTACTTCCACTGTTGTTGTGGCTGCTTGAGGCAACTTGTTCATGATGCATTGATAGAGACTGGTAGAGTCCGAGAATTGGAACGGTCTGTGAAGCTGAGCGTCGCATCAATACCTGACGGTTTAGGTCCAGTAACTCGGCAGAGTAAACATGTCCACCCTTGGGGAAGCCAATGATCGAGGAACCCGAGGCAAAGAAGGCAGAGTTGTCGCCAATCTGTATGTCACCATTGAATACAGTGTCGCCAAAGTAGATACCAAAGTTGGAGAGGAAGTCATTGATTGCTGGGATATTTGCGCCACCAGTGGCGGGAGTCCAATGTCGTTCAGTATTGTCATCGTAGAACTTGATCTTCTCCATGATGTCAAGGTTGTACCAGTCGGCAAACACGATAAGATTGAGTCCTCTGCTACGCACATCCTCCTCGATCTTCTTGATCTCAGCGGGGAAGAACTCCTCTTCGGGATCGACAATGAGCAAGGCTCCATAGTTCTCTGGGTCAAAACAGGTCAGTGGAGAGCCAATGATCTCAAGATAGTAGCCAATGTCTCGCAGTCGTTGATACAAGTTGCGGAAGTTGGTGTGAGGGTGGTCACCATTCCAATCGAACGGCTCGTCTCGAATGTCCAGGGCGTCCTTGGGCAAGAAGCCAGAGGGATAGCGCAGGTTGTGATATTGATCCCAGAGTATACGCTTGTGGCGCGGTGGCGTTGGTATGACCTTGACCTTGACGGGCAATAGCATGGATTGGAATCTGTTCTTTTGCTCGCCAAGCTGTGGAGGTGATGTGATGTTGACCTGTACAAAGCCCTCGGCTATTCCTTCAAAGTCAATGGCTTCCTCCTTTACGCTAATATGTAGTCCAATGTGGCCAGTCCACGGCCAGATCAGCTCTTGATAGCTGAATGACACGTGTAGCAGATCTCCATCGCGGCTGGCTGGTATCCAGCGGGGCGGTGAGACGATCTGCCCTGACACATCCATGCCATTGATGATTGTGATATTTACAACGGTTGGGATACCGCTGTAATACAGCGGTTGAGTGCAGAAGGGCCAGTTGTACGGGCAGCTTGTAAAGTCGACAGAGGTGGGCGAGAATGATGCGCGTGGTCTATACTTGCTCAGCGACTTGTACGCCTCAAGCAGGTTGAGCTTGCCATGTCCCTGTTCAAAGATGTTGGCCTCGGGTATGGGCCGCGCTGACTCGAGAAGCACCTGCTTGATGCTGGCCGGGTTGACAAAGCTTCGCTTGTCCTTGTCAACTGTGCTGATCAGCAGTGCTATGGCTCCGGCTACGACCGGAGACGACACACTCGTTCCCGATAGAGGGCGACACTGTTTGTTCGATGTAAATGTGTTTGGTGCCATTGAGCCTTGAACGTTGGAGCCATAAGTCACAATGTCCGGTTTGATTCGTCCATAACCCTCAGGTATCTCCCATGTTGTCATTCCTCGTGATGAGAACGAGGCTATCTTGTCATACTCATCGATTGATCCGACGCCAATGACATCCGATTGATCTGCTGGATTGCTTAGTGTGCTGCTCAATCTATTCGTTAGTGTTTGAGTGAGGGAGTGAGTGAGCGAGCAAAGAACACATACCCGTAGAGTGGACCATCATTACCGATGGCTGATACGACGATGATGTTGTTGGCGCTCATCTCCCAGACCTTCTCGACGAATGGTCGATCCATGTAGTCATGTCCACCAATGCTTAGGTTAAGCACATCGACTTGGATATGAATGGCGTGGTTGAATGCGTCGAGAAACCATGATGTGTATGAGAGCTTCTTGGTGGTGAACACTCGGAAGATGTAGAGCTCGGCATCTGGCGCCAGACCAGGGCACTCCTCATGGTCACTGGCAATGACGCCCGTGACAAAAGTGCCGTGGCCAATCTCATCGTTGAAGATCTTCTCGCTGGTGTAGTCATGAATCGATTTGACATTTCGGAAGTGTCGATGGTCCTTATGCAGACCTGTGTCGAATATCGCAACCTTTGTGCCCTTGCCCGTGAATCCATTGTCCCAGATGACCTGTGCGTCCAATACCTCGGTGATTTGGAAGGCCTTTTGATTGGCCTCGAACAGATGTCTGTTTGTTCCATCGACATGCTCATCGAGGATCACCTCATGATCGTTCATGTCTGGGATCTGATCGTGGAAGCGACCTTGTGGCTTGCGTCCCACCAGCACCTCTGTGTCTGGATATGGATCATCCCATCCCTTGAGGGGATCGACGATCTTGCGCTCTGGGAACACTGCCTTGACAATGTCACTGTGACTTTTGATCCTGTCCAACGTCTGTCTAAAGAGTATGTCACAATGCGATGAGTACTCGCCACGCTCCAATGGGCAACCGCCACCACCCAGTGTTGAGGTGGTCGCAGTCGTGGTCAATGAGACCAATGCAAAGTCTGATGGCAATGCTGCTGCAGGGTTATCGCGTGGTACTATCTTCCATGATAACAAGCTATCTGTCTTGTCATTCAACATCGATGCCACAACACCATAATGATCACGCTGGTCCATGTACTTTTTGAACATCACTATATACTCTTTCTCAATCCTACTCCCATCATTATTATTACTATTACTATTACTATTATAACTATCTTTACTATTACTACTTCTAAAGTTGTTTAATAATACACTATCCATATATACATGATTGTTATCTTTAATAAATAGAGGTTGTTGTTGTTGATGTAATGAACATGATGATGTGAATGATGATATATTGTTGTTGATGTAGTTGTTACTACTGCTAGTACTACTATTCACTGATGATATATATAATGAACATGTGAACAATAATAGTATAAACATGTGACTTTGACTTATATAATGATGACACCTGTCTTTACTACTACTACTCCTGTGACCTCTATATCTACATTTCTTCATATGTTCCATCATGTTTACTTTGCTTGCAAGCACATACTCTGTGCAAGCATATATATATATATATATACTTATAAGTATAATTATTACTTTGAATAAATGAATGACAAGATTGATTGACAATGAGCTTTGACACATTCACGACCCAAGGGGGACACAAGGAAGGAGACGTCAAAAGGTGGACCACCTTGCATTTGTTTTGTAATTGTACAACACTAGACATTAGATAGAGTATAACTCTGGCTTGCGATGCTTGGACACTGGGATGTTCTCTCGTACATTGTCGAGATGATCTAGATCGATCGATGCTGTGGCAATACCCTCACCAGACTCTATCTCGGAGAGGATAGTGCCCCACGGATCAATGATAAGTGAATGTCCATAACTCTCGCGTTTGGAATGATGCTGTCCTGTTTGAGCGGCCGCCACAACATAGCATTGATTCTCAATGGCACGAGCCTGTAATAATGTCTTCCAATGCGCTTCGCCCGTCTTCTTCATGAAGGCTGCTGGCACAAGCAGTACCTGTGCGCCCATCTTGCGCAGTGATATGTAGAGCTCGGGGAAGCGAACATCATAACAGACCGTCAGACCAAGCTTGCCCACTGGACTATCGCACAAGACCAACTTATCGCCTGGCCTGACCACCTTGCTCTCATTGAATGTTATGCCCTTTGACGGTATGTTTACATCGTAGAGGTGTATCTTGATTGATTGATTGATTGATTGATTGAGTGAGTGAGTGAGGATGGGAGAGTGATTGATCGAGGGCGCCCAAGAGAGTACATACCTTGTTGTAGGTAGTGACGATATCACCTTGATCATTGATTATGACGTGAGTGTTGTGGATAAAGTCGGGGTCGGACTCGATGCGCTGATGGAAGCCACCGAGCGACAGCCACATCTTGTGTTGCTTGGCCAACTGTGCGTAGCGTGTCATGGTCGGACCATCTAGTGGCTCGGCATTCTCTCTCGATTCAAACTGGTTGACGCCACCAGACATGAAAGCAAAGTTCTCTGGCAGACAGAACATGTTAACGCCCTGCTCTGCAGCCTTCTCCACCAACCTCCTGCACACATTATAGTTCTCATCCTTTGAGTTGGTACTTGTCAGTTGTCCAACTCCTATAACCATTCGTTGTTTACTATTGTTGTTGTTGTTGTCGTTATTGCTCATTGTGGAATGATACCTTTGATGTGTATGTGATTGATTGAATAAGTTTGAGGATGATGAAGAAGTGAGGCGACACAACGATGATGATGGTGATGATGATATAGAGTGCGACGACCTGTATATGAATGATCTTAGTATCTGTATGCTCATTATCTATCTCAAGATTAAGCTTGCAACGAATGAATGAATGAATGATTGGTCGATCAATCACACTTTTGGGGGTTGGGCGCGTGGACCCTCGAGGCCAGGCTCATGTAGTTCTCACTACTTCTTGCTTAATCGTTCGATAAGTGTCTCGATGTTGGCTGGCTCAAGGTGAGACTTGTCATAGAGCATGATGACACCCTTGTCCAGGATGATTGGTATGTGTCCAAACTTGTACACTTGATGTCCTGTCTCAGAGACCGATGATGGTATGAACAGATGTCCCATACTAGCCGCCAACTCTTCCAATGATTCCTTGATCGATGGCTCTGACATGTGTCTGGTCTTGGATGTAGTTGTTGTTGTCTTTGTCTTTGTCGTAGTCTTTGTTATATTATGTACAGTGGCAGCGACTTGTGCCTTTGAGGATGAGGTGCTCTTGGACGCGACCAACACTGGGACTGCAATGGGATACTCATTCCTGCTCGCTCGATCGATGATGTCCAATGCGACGCCAAAGTATGGTTCCAGCCATGTCTGATTCTTCTCCCAGATAACCTCGAAGCACTGTCTCCAATTGCCGTACCAGTCCAACATCTGGTCATCGGTGATCTGCTTGGTGTTCAACGCGTCGACAAAGTCCTTGATCCAGCGTTGGAAGAACTCCTTGTCCAGTACAGCTTGTATCGATGCAGGAGACATCATATCCCTCCATTCAATGAGGAACTCGATTGGGTTGCCACCTGGTATTGCCTCGCCAATGGGTGGCAATGGCTGCCATTGACGCAAAGCCTCGCTGAGCTTTGGCACGATCGATCGATTGAGCAGCGAGTCCATTGAGTTGCCTTCAAACACCGTGCGCCATGGCTCGAGCAATGCGTGTGCGGACTCGTCGCCAGCTTGCCAGCCGACCAGCACGCCAATGAGAGTCTGTCTGATCTGAGGGTACAGAGCCTCCAGCTCGCTCTTGAGGAATGGGATCCAGGGGTGGACCCAGGTGTGCAGGGGGATCGGGTCAGACAGCGGATCCCACTGTCCAATGGCCGAGCGTAGACGTGGCAACACCGAATGCTCGAGCAATGTCTCAAAGATGACGGTGGGGAATGCCTCGCTCCAGTATCCAATGAGAGAGACCACTTGTCCCGGGTCCTCCTTAACGGACCATTTGGTCCTGATGAATGTCTTGAACACGGGCAAGAATACATCGCGCATCAATATGAAGTAAACGTCTGCGCCTTGATTCAGTGTGGTCGTCGTTGACTGTTGTGATCGCTCATTACTCAGCTGTGCGTACTGTGGATCGAACAATGTCCTCCATCTCAGCATCTCCTCCAACAAGTTCTTTGGCTGAATTGTGATGTCCCATCGCTCAATCTCCTTGCGTAACTTTGTGTGATTGATTGATTGATTGAATGTGAATGAGTGAAAGGTTAGTGAGTGTCCAAAATGAATGAATGTGGCCACCATCATAGATACTTACCAATGGACGAACCAACTCCACCTCGAGGTTGTATAGCTTCATCTTTTGGTACTCCAGGGGGTAGGCACTTCGCAGCTTCTTGAACAGCTTGAATGAATCGTCAAGGGTGAGTGCGCCAGGGTGCAGTGATTGATGCGCCTCTTTGATCAGCTTCATGATGTTGGTGACGCGCGCCATCTGCTCCTCGTCGGATTGCACCGCCAGCTTGAGCTTCTGCACCGAGTTGGCCAGACTCTTTACTCGTTCGCGTTCAAACTTTAGCTTGTTGTCTGCGTTCTGAATGTCAACCTCCTTCATCTTGATCAGCAGACCGATGTTGTATCTGAGCTGTGAAAGGGGGCCGCTGTCCTCAACACCCAATGCCTGCTCGCTTGCACCACTTCTCAGCATTGCGGTGGGTCCACGCATGTCCACAATCAACTGAGGTGCAGCAGATGATGTCGTCTTGGTCGTCGACGAGGTCTTCTTGTCATCATCACGATGTTTGTGATGATGGTGATGATGCTTATGATGTTGATTGCCATGCCCAGTGACATGCTCATCAAAGTCGTACTTGACCTTTTGTGCACGCTTCTTCCATCCTTTGCCACTAGTGCGGCCGCCATCTGGTCCCAGGCCCGAGTCACTGTCACTCTCGTCTGATGAGCCACTGCTGCTGCCACTGTCATTATCGTAACGCTTATCGACGCGCTCTGCAATGTATGATAGACCAACACCAACTGGTCTTGCGAATGACTTTATAGGCTCGACGATGCCTGTGCCTCCCACACCCAGGCCACCGACACCATCATAACCCATCTTCTTTAGCATTGACAGTCCAATGCCAGTGTACTTGACGTCTTGTTTATCATTTGTCTTTTGTGCTTGCTTGTCTTTTGTCTTGTCCTTGGTCTTATCCTTCTTCTTGTCCTTCTTCTTGTCCTTCTTCTTGTCCTTGTCTTTGACCTTCTTCTCTTTCTTCTCTCCATCTTTGTCCTTGTCATTGTCCTTTTCTTGAGTTGCATTCTTGTTGGGATCGTAGACACCTGATGCAACAAACTTGATACCAGCAGACATGTGCTTCATCTTCTTGTATTGCTCCTCTGGGTCAAGTTCATCATCTTGGTAATTATCATCTTCATTGAACACACCATATATAGCGTCCTCCTTTGTAAACTTTCTCTTCTTCTTCTTATTGTCTAACATGCCAAGTCCCAATCCACCTCTAACATTGACCTCTTCAAACTCCTCCTCTTCATCATCATTCTCATCATCGTCATATCCATACATCTATATATATATATATATTATTATTATGTGTTATGTACTATCTATCTCTTTGTATAACTTCAATGAATGAATGAATGAAAGATTGAATGAACTTTGAAGGGTATCCCCCTTTGCAAGTTCGAAACGACTCAGTCGAAAGTTGAACTTTCGTCAGTCATCTAAACAGTTGAAAGACATAATAAGAAAGATATAGAGCATGATGCTTCGAACAGTTGGCGCACTGCTCGGAAGAGAAAGATGGCTCACTACATCATTGCGTCTTCAATCATCTTCATGTTTAGGCAAAGTGTGGACATCATGTGACGACACGAGGCTGCCAACATCATCATCAACATTACATCCCAACAGTACATGTGCGCCACGTAGATCATACCTCTCAATATCACATCAATCATACTCAACTGTTAATACTACAACATCAACATCAACATCAACAACAAAGTCACATGATCAATCATACGATGATTGGATGGCACTTCTTAATCTCAACCCATCAGCGGCAATAGATGAGTATGTTGGCGATCACCTGCAAGTCACACATGAGTCAATCTAACATTAGATTATCATCATTAAGGTTGAGGATCAGAGTGTATTCGAGACATGAGAGATCGTCATATTACGCAGGACTCTATAACAAGATCAAGGAAAGCAATCATAGGCCATCGGTGGAGTTGTTGAATACATTGTTGGAGGGTGCCGTATCGGTAAAGGCCGACAGATCACTCGTCGAATCATTGGCTGACGAGGTCATCCAAAGAGAGAAGCCACAGAACACAGGCAGGACCCAAGAGTTGCTGCTTCAGTACTACCTCACACATTACAAAGCCAATACAGTGTACTTTATAAAGCCACTCGATCAAATACTACAGCTTGATCTGGCGCTGACATCGGTCAACATGTCCACGCTGGTCCTGACCGGCCTACTGCGCAAGGTCACCGATGGCGACCATGACGGTTTGGACTCGGCGATGGAGCACTTCCAACATTCACACGCCGCCGGCTTGCTAGACATGCATCAGCTCGCGATGGTCGTCAACCTGCACCTGGACAACAATCAAACAGACAGGGCGATGCAGATTGTACAGACATGTGCCGCGGCTGTGCCCGAGTACCTGGCCAGCACTCACTTCCTCAAACTTCTCGACAGTCTGATCACGTCCAACACGAATGAACTGCCGCTGCTGGAGTACCTGGCGGAGAACCATCTGCTCGACTTTAACAACATAGCGTTTATCGATCAATTGGTGGAATTCTACAATCAGCGCGGCAAGCAGACCATCGCTGAGCCGTTGAAGGAGATGGTCAAGATGTCGGGCAAGCCGAGCAAGAGTGCTGCGTTCGCCTCAATTGTCAGGGCGCTGGCATTTAAGGAGGACGCCGACATCAAGAAGTGGTTGGACTACCTCATTGCGCACTCATTCTCAATCGTGCCCAGCGTATATATTGAGCTCGACGAATACTTTGCCGCCAACAAGATGGACGAGTGGCGCCACAAGATGCGAGTGCACCAGTTTGGCGAGCATCCACAACAGCTGACGCCAATGGTCTACGTCGACTCGGCCACCATTCTATCGCGATACGACCTGCTGGACGATCTGTCAACCAAAAAGGCCATCACCGACGTCCTGCTGGCGGGTGGTCGTGGCGACCATGTACAGAAGCTCTTCACACAGCTGGTGCTGCTCTTTCTCCAGATCAATCGAATTGACAAGGCAATGGAATGGTACAACTGCATGATCCGCGACTTCAAGATCGCGCCAACCGAGGAGATCGTGTTCTTCTTTATCAGATACAATTCGTTGAGCGAGAATGAGGATGCAGCCAGACACTGGATGAAGGAGCGATACTACCGCGGCATCCCGAGGACGGACCGCATCGACCTGTACTACACACAATACGATCAAGGCCAGTACCGAGAGGCACTTGGCAACATGTTTGACAAGGCGAGGCTGGTCGACCCCCTGCTCAGGGTGGTCCAGCTCGCGGAGGAAGGACGACTGAGCGACATCATCAAGGAGGTGCAGCTGCGCCCGACTTCCCTCAGCATCGAGCTGTTGGCCAACTCAATGTTGTTCTCAAAGCTGATATGTAATGAACGAAGCATGGTGCCAATGATCGAGTTGATGCACAAGCACTGGACAGCCGACAATGCACTGTTCATCAGAGAGCCACTGGGCGATGTCATCAATGTACTGTCTCTGGCTACACAAAAGATTGATTCGCCATCGATCAAACATCAAGTGGTGATGCTGTGCAGTCAGCTGTTGGAGAAACAGATACATATGTATGGAGGAAATTGCACAAGCCGCACTCTCCATCACTACATCAACATGATCATTGATGCGAACGTTTCTATTGGTGAAGTCCCCGCTATCATCATCCAGTACCTTGACAGTGCTTTCAGTAATGTGATCGAGAGCTACGAACAAGAGGTGGACTCGCGCAGGAGACAGAAGAAGGAGGGACGGCAGTACTCTACAGAGAGAAATCAAGTGGCGAGAGAAGATATTCAGCACATGTCAGTCGTATCATACATGCTCTGGAAGTTGGTGCAGGCGGGCCACTTTGACAAGTGCATTCGTCTGTTTGAGGAGCTGCCATACATTGATAATAGGTGCTATAGACAGGTGCTCCTGGCATTGTATTCAGGCAAGACATCGATCAGCCAGGCAAGGTGGAGAGCCTTGGTCGAGCGCATCGACCATGTGATCATACATAATATCGTCGAGATGCTTCCAACATTGTTGAACGACAGGATATCGATCAAATTGCGGATGGAGCATCTGATGAACTTATCCGCGCGACTAGATGGCAAGAGATTTGCGATACCATTAAGTCTACACGAAAGACTTCAACAACATCTAGTGCTATGCAAAAAGGATACCAGACCAGAGAGAGGTGCCATCCAACGATTAATAGATTGTTCGATCATTGACCAGTCTTCAATGGGTGAGCCACCAATTACATCTCTACATCAATATATGATAAGGCAAATGTTTGGATTGTCCAACCCGTAATATAATAAATACATTCATTATTTGCAGTCATTGCCATTATCATTGCCATTCACGTTGGCAATTGGAAGTTGACTGGCGATAGTGGATGCGCGAGTTGTGGTTTGGCCCCACGTAAGGTGGGATCTTCAAGCAAAGGACTTGGATTGAAAATGAATTGAATAAAAAGTTTGAAGTTGAGTTCAACAACCCACCAAAACACAACAACAACCTATTTAGGTGGACATGTCCCCAACACGAGAATCATTGTTCAAACTTACTCAACACCTTCAACACACATACACATACACAAACAAATATTAATACATTGTTATAACTATACAATTATTTATATATATATATTTATATTCGATCAAAGGTTACCTACCGAAACAATAGTAGTACATTGATCAAACTTAAACGAGACAAAGACATTCAACATTTCGAAACACAGCTAAGCGATCATTTGTAAAGCATAGCATATCACCTGTAATTTTAGTAGTATACCTATATACAACAAACAATATAGAAAAAGATGTCGTCAACTGAAGAGATTAAGGTTAGTATATCAAAGAATGAATCAATGTATGAATGAATGACTAATGTATGAATGTATGAATGAACAGCCAAACACAGACAACATGTCTCCAGATGAGAGAAGGATATTCGAGAAGTATGGAAAGCTGCCAAAGCAATCACAACTGCTCGCTAAGAAGGTAGGTAACACTCTTTAATGACTTGTCTCAAGATCAAATACTGATGATCTATCGATCGATTTCAATAATACATACAGGATAAGAAGTTCTTCGATAGTGCAGATTGGGCCAAGGGACAGCATGAAGCCAAGGAAGTCAGAGTTCATCCAGAGAAGCCCATCAAAGAATAAAGATGTCCATACCATACCATCCCCATTCCTTAATATCCGACGGCAGCCTGCCGGCCAAGCCATCAACGGTGCAGTCCTCTGCTATCCAGTTGCTCAGTCGCACAACCCTTGTACACTAATATCAAACCAAACACAATGTAGCAACAGCATAAGCAGCGATCAGTTGCACAACTCTGGCAGCTGCAACAGACAGCAGCTACAATAACAACAACAAACAACAAGAACAAACACATCCAAAAAGGATGTAGAAGGAGGAGTACAGGAGATTATGTAGTTTATAAACAACCTGTTGTTGTTGTCGTTGTCGTTTACTTCACCTCACTTCTTCTCCTCAGTCGTCGTCGTCGTCGTAGTAGTCGCGTTCTTTTGATCGTCCTCATCATCAACAACATCCTCATCTACTTGACTCTTTACCAGACCCATGAGATTGAATCTGATCTCCTCTGGATTCTCTTCAATCATCATCTGGAGCACCTCGCCAACGTCTTCCAAGAATGTTTCATCACTTGTTGTGCTATGGTTGATTGGGAATGGCTTCCTTCCGTCCAGCTCATAGAGGTGGCCATCAACCTATATTAAGCGGCACCAGAGAGTATTAGAGTCTGTCAGCAGGTGAGGTTGGTTCGATCGATCACGTGATCAAACTTAACTTACATTGACGAATGATACAAAATGCAGGATGACAGGGTCGTCTTGGTCGGGCACGTTGCTCTGACCCTGCTGGGCAGAGATCTCGTGTGTTCTCTCGATCTCTGAGTTGTGCGCTAGTGCATTGGCGCGCTGGTCAACACTCAGGTTGGAGGTTGTCTGGAGGAAGCTCTTAAAGAATCCTTCGTTGAACTTGATCGAATCGGCATTGTTCAAAACAGAGTGGATGACACCTATAGTTCCACATGCATTACCAATATACTGCTTCATAAAGTATACCTTGTCACTAACATGTTGTCCCTTCTCCTCTATCTCATTCTGTAACTTGTATCTCTGTATCTCATACTTGATTGATTGATTGATTGAGTGAGTAATGATTGATTGAATGTAAATGATAATGACATACACTCTTTGTAATTGGGAAGAGTAATATAACTGCAACACATGGCTTTGGGACCATGTCTAATAGTTCTTTGTCAATTCCATAGATGTCACAGAACTCCCATTCAACAGGCACGCCCAAGTTGTGCATGAAGGATGTCAACACATCTGGATTGGCTTCTAATGGTACCCAATTCTTCTGCTTCTCATACAATTCCTTATTCTCTTCGTGGTCAGTCATCTCTATATACCTCTTTATCTTTATCTCTATCTCTCTCTTTCTATTTCTATTACTATCTATTTGTCTAAATGTGATATTTAATTTAACAGTTTGATTCAAGTTCATCAAGATTGGGAAACCCCTCAACTTTCAATTCAAAGTCTGGAAAAAAGGAAGAGCGAGAGATTAGTGTGAGGGCAAGGGCAAGGGTAAGGGCGAGGGTTAGGGTCAGGGCACCCAAGACTCAATCAGG
Organism: Acytostelium subglobosum LB1; assembly: GCF_000787575.1. Classification (NCBI taxonomy): domain Eukaryota; phylum Evosea; class Eumycetozoa; order Acytosteliales; family Acytosteliaceae; genus Acytostelium; species Acytostelium subglobosum. Next base: position 24,388 of record NW_012236523.1, on the reverse strand, counting down.
ACTTGGATGCCTTTATTGATTGCTCTCCATCACCATCATCATCTGAATCTTCAAATGGAGACGATCTCTTTCTTTTCTTGGTGTTGTACTCAAGGAGGAATCGTAGGATGTCGATGTGCCCTCTGAATCCAGCGCGAAGACTGGCAGCGAGAGTATCGCCCTCTGTTCGATTGTTGACGAGGAATTTGACCACCTCTAGATTTCCATTGGCCGCCGCCCATGATAATGCATCCTTGGTGCAACCTTCAGTGCGATTGTAATGCAGGAACTTGACTATCTCGAGGTGATCAAATATGGCTGCACTGTCCATTGCGTTGGTCGTGCAGCCGGCGTCAGTGTTCTCGTGAAGATAACGTACGATGTTGATGTGTCCGTAGCGAGCGGCAGTGTCCATCGCCATTGGTGTGGGTGGCTTATCTCCATATAGATGTAGATATTGAACCACGTTCAGTAGACCAGCCTGTGCCACCATGGCTATAATATCATCAGAGCATCCCTCGGTACGATTGTGTTGGAGGAAATTGACGATTGGTAACAGGCCATTGACTGCTGCACAGTCCATCGCATCCACAGTACATCCCTCTGTGCGGTGTTGATGAAGGAATCGTACGACGTGAAGGAAGCCATTACGCGAAGCAAGGTCCATGGCCTTGGTCGTGCATCCTTCTTTGCGATTGAGATGCAGGAACTCCACGATATCTAGATGGCCATTCTGCGCGGCAAAGTCCAAGGCCTCGGTAGTGCAGCCCTCTTTGCGACTGTGATGCAAGAACTTGACCATGTCCAAGTTGCCCTGAGCTGCGGCCCAGTCCATGGCGTTGCGTGTACATCCCTCCGTCCTGTTCTGATGAAGGAAGCGGACTGTCTCCAGACTACCCTTTGCCGCAGCGTAGTCCATGGCTTCGTTGTTGCAGCCCTCTGTCCTGTTCTGATGGAGGAACTGGACCAGTTCCACGTGACCTTCGGCAGCCGCCGCCGACATTGCCACATCTGAGCATCCCTCGGTGCGATTGCAATGTAAGAACTTGACCAAATCAAAGTGACCACCTGCCGCCGCACCATCCATTGCCAAGGATGTGCAGGATGAGTCCGTGCGATTGTGATGAAGGAACATGACCACCTCGAGTCGGCCTTGGATCGCAGCCTCATCCATTGTGGCAGGGTCCATGCCCTCTGTACGATTGTGATGCAAGAATTTTATAACCTCGAGATGACCGTGTGCAGCGGCGCCAGACATCGCCATACTGGTACAGCCCTCTGTTCGATTGTGATGAAGGTATTGAACTACCTCGAGGTGGCCAGCATTGGCAGCCTGGTCCATGGCCATTGTTGTGCAGCCCTCTGTTCTATTCTCGTGAAGGAACTTGACGACGTCGAGCATGCCATTACGCGAAGCCATGTCCATGGCCACGGGTGTGCAACCTTCGGTTCGATGTTGGTGCAAGAACTTGACGATCTCCAGATGACCACCACTGGCAGCCAAGTCCATCGACATCGGACTGCCGTATGCCGGTTTGTTGTGATGTAAGTACTCGACCACGGGAAGCATGCCCTTGCCCGATGCCGATGCCATTGCACGTCTCGTGCAGCCTTCTGATCGATTCTTATGTAGGAACTCAACGATCTCGAGTGAGTCTGCCATGTCCATTGCCTTGGTGGAGGCAACACCACCATTGTCATGCATGTACTTGACAAGGTCCAGTCTACCAATTGCTGACATTGCGTCCAATGCTGGCATTGTCTTGAACGTCTCTGGTCTGCACCTATGTATATACTTTATGATCTCCTCATGTACCTTGAAGTCTCTAAAGAGTCCTGTTGGTCCAAACTTGAACTTAGGTGTTGGCTCTGCCACCTCCTCATCATCACCTTCAAAATCTTCAACATTATCTTCATCACCTTGTCCTTGTACTTGTACTTGTACTTGTCCTGGGTTCTGATCATGTTCATGTTGTTGATGTTGTTGTTGACCACCTTGGTGATGATGATGATTATGATTGTGCTGAGCTTGAGGAGGTTGAACATTGTCGTTGTCATCATCATCGTCTTGATCTGAATCTTCAGAATCAGACTCTTCATCTTCGATGGTCAACGCCTCGACGTCACCACCCTTGATGAACTCTATCCAAAGAGTGACCAATGTATCCCATGAGTATGTACGAGATTGAACTCTACGTACACTTATCGCTCTCACTGAATTGAATATCTGATTACGAAGCCATTGATTATTAATTATCTGTTTGAACAATGTTAACTTGGTATCTGCATCTGTAGTCGTCGTTGTAGAAGTTGTTGTAGTTGTACACATCATTGTTTAATTAAATGTTCAAAAGAGAATGAATGAATGAGTGAATGAGTGAGTGAAGTGTCTCACGCTGAGCAGTTACCTCGCGCGAGGTGTGGGCGTTGTTGTCGATTCGCAGAACATGAGTGGGGCTTCAAGGCCCAGCGGCATTGATGGCTGGCGAGTTAGTACCACTTGGGCACAAACTTGAATGGAGTGTTGTTGAGTATGATGAACTCTGTGACGGACGCTCGGATGTCCTCGAGGTGCTTGTCGAATGGACTAAAGTCTTTGATCTGTCCACTCTCATCAAACATTGGCCGAGAGATATGTAGCTTGGGACGTGTTTCGGTCAGTCGCATCTGGATTGGACTGACACCTGACAGGATGTCCGAGATCTGTTTGTTGACGCCAAGTCCACCACCATATCCATAGCTCACTACAATCAATGGCTTGCCCTGCCATTCATGGATCAAGTAATCAATGGCATTCTTAAATATTGATGTGTAGCCTTGATTATACTCTGGTGATATCATCACAAATGCATCGATCGATCCAATCTTTGCCTGCCACTTCCTTCCAATCTCTGTTGTATAATTGCCATTCAATGCCATAGGTGACACGGCTTGGGTTTTGATCAATCAATCATTCAAACATTCAAACATGTTAGTGAGTGATTGGAGCGAGTGGATGATTGATGGATGCTTACCTTCATCATATAATGGTAGTGACCATTCGACCAAGTCGATTATCTCGAGATCGGCGTAGTGATCCTTCAACTTGGATGCCTCAACGAACCATTTGGTGATGGATACACAGAGTCGGTTCGACCTGGAACTGCCCATGATAATGGCGACCTTCTTCTTCTCTGCTTGGATTGCTTGGATAGAGTCCATGATTGATTGATATTGTTGTTGTAGATGTTGTTGATGTTGTAGAATGATGATGATGTTCGTCTTCGTGAATGCTTTGTCTTCGTGATCCCCGATCCATCCATTATTTATATCAAGACATGAATGTGTGATGGATGGATCGTCATCGATGGCATGTCAATGAAATGCTTCATGAAGACATGAAACATGTCCATATCCTTCATGAAGGTCCTTCTAACTCCTTCATGAAGCGTCGGTCCAAAAATAATGTGACCCGCCTGGCCAGTGGGCACGATCATGGAGGGGGTGACATGACCATCACCGAAACGAGAGTGTGGCGCGCACTAATTGACGAGTCCATTTCAAATTGGTGATGAGCCCTTGGTAGGAAGAGCTGCTTGGTATTGTTGTTGTTGCTCGACTGAAGCAGTTAGTGTCCTATTGGCTGTATCTACACCTTGTATAGTCTTTAGAGATACAACTACATTGTTGTTGGAGGAGGATGGAGGACCCATGTCATATTCATCCTTGGACGCACTGACCCATACTGGCTTGAACTCCTTCAGTCGACCGCCGACTCTGACACCGCCACCTCCGACGCCTAATGCTCCTGGAGCACCGACACGACCAGGTGGATTCAATGGGTCAATGTCCAATACATTGTTTGTGGACTCGATGCTCACAGCATGAACATGGATTACAAACTTGCGCTCTGTTGCACTGCTCAGATGTGAACTCTGTAGGAATGAGTCTGCAGCCAGTACCCTCAACAAGTATGCTCTGAACGAATCCTCCAACTGCTGTGTGGTCGGCCTCTTGACCTGTTGTTGTTGTTGTTGTTGGACCGGTTGTTGAGGTTGAGGTTGAGGTTGACCTACGCCATCAACCTTTGACAACATATTGAAGTAATACTCCTTTGGATCATTCATCAAACCATCTTGACTGCCATCAAGTATCATATAGTTCTGTTGTTGTTGAGGTTGCTGTTGATGTTGTTGAGGTTGATCGACAACTTGTGGAGGAGGTGGAGGTGGTGGATCTGGCGTGACGACCTCATTGTTGAAGGTGAATGAGAATCTCTCGATGGGATGATCATATTCATTCAGGATTGTCAATGATATCTTCTCCACTGGATTGACCTTCTTGCTCAAATGTGGTCTAAGACTCTCCAACGACTGACCAATATAGCTTCTCAACTGATCCGATCGACTCATTGGCACTGCAATACCATACTTTAGTGTTCTTTCAAACAGACCTTCATTCAGTGTCATTGAGTGAGCGAGTCAACATTATTGTTATAATCCCATTCATTCATTCATTCATTCATTATTTTAGAAACAACCTACAACTATCATATACATGTCTAATGTAGAGTATCGAATGGAATGATACCTCCAAGAACTCCAACAGCATATCATTGTAGTCCTGCATCGTATCATCCTTCTTTGAGTTCATCCTTTGATCGATTGATTGATTGAATTGGACTTGAATGAATATGAGGTATGAAGAGTGTCGAAAGGGTTGGGTACGGACGAAGAAGATACAAAGAAACGAATGGAAGGAAGTTCATCGATGTATCAAATCACCCAAACACAACCTTTTTTTGATTTTCTTTTATTTAATTTAAATTATTGATCGGTCATCAGGTGATGTTGGGTATGAGTTGATGAAAGAAATTAATAAAAAATCAAAATTATGTATGATGGGGAGTGAGCACCAAAGTAACTTTTAAAAAAAAGAGAGTGTCTCCCTGGCGCGACATGATGCCTCACACACACCCAACCCAGTCTGAGTCGCAGACTCCAGTCTCAGTCTCTCTCTTCATCGCGCATTCATTCTTCACGTATTCCACACACATACATAACACAGCAGATTAGTCCACTTGTTTGTTGTTTTAGAATCTCTTTATACATATATATATGTAAGTGTCATTATTTAATATTATTACTATTATTATTATCAAATGAATGAACAACAACAGATTAAACAACAGCATTTGCGAATATAATACTTTATGAAGAATGATTGAATCGTTGACGATGTTCAAACATTCGGTCAGTCGGTCAGTCAGACAGTCAGATCAGATAGTCCGACGCGATGACATTATAATGTAGCAAAGGGAGTCAGTCGGGACTGAATGATCAATCGACATTAACGATCAACATCATCATCCACAACTACAACACAACAACAATAATATCAACAACACAAATAACAAGTGATCATGAATGCTAATAATACTCTCATCATACTCATTCAAATATAGAATACACAATGTTTGTCGCCAGAAGAGTTGGAAACAAGGCCAACAACATTAAGTTGTTGAAGAATGCTCCAGTCACCTCCAAGACTACCGGACTCGTCCAGTCAAAGAGAGGTAAGTGTCGACACATGATTGAAAGGGGAATAGCACAAACACAGAGAGAACAATAGTATTAATCACATCAATCAATCATTATCTTCACTCCACTCACTCAATCAAACTCAATCAATCACTTATTCAAAACAATCAATTTAAAAATCGACAATAATCAGGATTCGTCAGCTCATCAAAGGCTACTTATGCCGCTGCCCAGAAGGTCACCAGCGAGCAGCAGTACCTCGAGCAGTTCAAGAACGAGTTTGACGCAGTTCCACAGGATAACTCCGAGGAGGTCAACTTGGCTACCTTGTCCGATAACCAGGGTGTCGTCCACCAGGTCATTGGTGCCGTCGTCGACGTTTACTTCCCACACGGCAAGCTGCCACTCATCTACGATGCCTTGATCGTCGAATCTTTCCAGGCTGAGAACGTCGAGAAGGTTATTGAGGACCTCAACAACCCCGCCCTCGAGGGCAAGCTCGACCTCACCAACGTGCCAATCTCCAACATCAAGCTGGTGCTCGAGGTTGCTCAGCATCTTGGAGACGGTATCGTGCGTTGTGTCGCTCTTGAGATCACTGATGGTCTGTCCCGTGGTCAAGTCGTCTTGAACACCGGTGCCCCACTGCGTGTGCCAGTCGGTCGTTCCACCCTGGGCCGTATCATGAACGTCATTGGTGACCCCATCGACGGTTGTGGACCCATCAAGACCGATACCAAGCTTCCCATCTGGAGAGAGCCACCCAGATTCGACGAGTTGGCCCCATCTGCCTCCATTCTCGTCACTGGTATCAAGGTTATTGACCTGTTGACCCCATACGCCAGAGGAGGAAAGATCGGTTTGTTCGGAGGTGCCGGTGTCGGAAAGACTGTGCTGATTCAGGAGCTCATCAACAACGTCGCCAAGTCTCACGGAGGTTTCTCTGTGTTCACTGGTGTCGGAGAGCGTACTCGTGAGGGTAACGATCTGTACCACGAAATGGTTACCGCCGGTGTCATCAAGCTCAAGGGTGAGGGAGACAACTTCTCCACCGAGGGCTCCAAGGTGTCCCTGGTGTTCGGTCAGATGAACGAGCCCCCAGGAGCTCGTGCTCGTGTCACCCTCACCGGTCTGACCGTCGCCGAGTACTTCCGTGACGTTGAGAACCAGGATGTGTTGCTCTTCATCGACAACATTTTCCGTTTCACTCAAGCCGGTTCTGAAATGTCTGCCTTGCTCGGTCGTATCCCATCCGCCGTCGGTTACCAGCCAACCCTTGCCACTGATATGGGTTCCATGCAGGAGCGTATCACCACCACCAAGAACGGTTCCATTACCTCTGTGCAGGCCGTCTACGTGCCAGCTGATGATCTTACTGATCCAGCCCCAGCCACCACCTTCGCACATCTTGACGCCACCACTGTGTTGTCCCGTGCCGTCTCTGAGCTCGGTATCTACCCCGCCGTGGACCCATTGGACTCAACCTCCCTGATGTTGGATCCAAACATCATCGGTGAGGAGCATTACAAGGTCGCCACCGACGTCCAGAAGATCCTCCAGGAGTACAAGGGTCTGCAGGATATCATTGCTATCTTGGGTATGGACGATTTGTCCGAGGAGCAAAAGACCACTGTGTTCCGTGCCCGTAAGATCCAGCGTTTCCTCTCCCAGCCATTCGAGGTCGCCGAGGCCTTCACCAACATGAAGGGTGCTTTGGTGCCACTCAAGGAGACCATCGACTCGTTCAAGGGTATCTTGGCCGGCAAGTACGACCATCTGCCAGAGGCTGCATTCTTCATGGTTGGCGCCATCGCCGACGTTGAGGAGAAGGCCAAGGTTCTGCTCGCCTCTGCCGAGGGTGAGACCAAGAAGGAGAACAAGGTGAACGCCGCCGGTGAGTCCACCAGAGAGTCCACCCGTGACAAGATCAGACGTCTGTCCGACGAGGCCTACAACTCCAAGATTGCCCAGATGAAGAAGTACGGAGTCGACACCAAGGAGCTCGAGGAACTCAAGGCTGAGTTTGAGAAGACCTTTGACAAGGAGGTTGCTGAGATCGAGAAGGTTCTCGGCAAGTAAGCAATTCTTATATTTCTTACATACATCATCCATCATCCATCACATCTATCCAACCTTTACACACACATAACAACTACTCCACTCGTCGCGAAGCGATGCGTCCGATATATAAATAATAGTAATAGTAAATAATACAACTTGTTGTCAGCAATACTTCATTCATCCATCTTCCATCTCTCTTGTCTCCTGATTGGAAACATGTGGTCGTCGGTCGGCAACATGGACACTGATTGATGTTCATTGATTGATGTTCATTTAATTTAAAAGAGTATATTATGGAAGGTAAGGTCTAGTGGACCTTGATTGTGTATACATTGGCCAATGCATTGTGTAGGCCTAGCTAGGTTGGCTAACTAGGCTTTATGCACCTTGCGTGGTCTAGGAACATCTGATCCACGAAGAAGTCTAACTTGATGTGAAGCAGAGTTGATAATAAAGACTGTCGTAGCAATGGCAGTAAACCATCTGGCATAGTACGATGTGAAGAATGTGTAGATCGACCATGGAATCAAAGCCAAGAAGAGTATTCCATATACATAGACGCTGGTGTCTGTTGTTGTCGTTGTGGTTTGAATGAATGAGTGAGTGAATGGTCATATGATTGAATGTTTGGATATGTCATACCTGGTTCGTAGAGACGTCCCTTGGTAGGGTATGTCTTGTGCTTCTTGAGGTGCTCCAACAACTGCTCCTTCTCAGCAAAGATCTTGAACAGCCAGTCTTGTGTCTCGTTCTCCTCTTTGGGCACATTGCTAATTGGTATGCGTCTAATGTTGATGTCAACCTTGCGTGGATTGGTTCCAATCAGGTTTGATACAATCGATGGCTTGGTCTCGTAACCAATCGTCAAGTCGTACACTGCTTGCAACTCTGGTCGCATGCTACTAATGCTCGTATGCACTCCCTTTACCCTGGGCAACAATACATTGTTGAACTTTGGGAATCCATTCTTCTCTGCAAACTAAAGTTTGATGATGGATGGTATGAGTGAGTGACTGACCGATTGATTGATTGATTGATTGGTAACATACAGCATGACTCTTGGCCAACTTCTCCTCATCCATATCAGTACCCTCTGGGAAAATGGTCAACCATGTCCTGTGACCAATGTCCTTGTCCTTGGTGAGATGATGCTGGAGATGCTTCTCATCATATGCCCAATCCCTTGTGATGTAGATCCATCCAAGGCAATCACATCCCCATCCAACACCTGGTACATACTTGATCTCCTGTATACATATGTCAAAGTGAGTGAGTGTGACCATGTGGACTTGCGGACATGTGGACACTTACATCCTTCATGATGATCTTGATGTTGCCCAATGAGTTCTTCATTGCACCAAGTATCCATGTATAGGCCCAATCAATCTCTGATGGATGGTTCATGATGATCACTGCATTCTCATCCTCAGGCACATCATCACCATATATTGTGATCTTGATTCCATGTAGCACTGTGAATGCAAACACGACGAACTTGAACCTGGTGATTGATCGATCACGTCGACCTAAATATCAGTATCAAAGTTTCGAATGTCTCGATGAATGAACAAACATACCATATTGAGGCAACAAGACCATTGAGATAGATTGTGTATCTCTTTGAGAATGGACGTAAGATGAAGTTGATTGGGAATAGACAGTAGCTGATAAACACAGCTGTCTGTAATGCTATTGGCAATATAAAGATTTTCTTTAATGTAGTCTTGTCGACCATCTTGTTGAAGTTTATGTTTATATGTATATAATGTATATGTATATGTATATATATGCAATGATCAGATTATTAATTAATGAATGATAGAATGAACAAACACTGCTGGTACTCACAATGAATGGAGTTAGTTGTTCACTTAGATTCCAAACTTGCTACCTTGGTGATGGGGTGGTCTGGTCAAGATTGGACGTGAAGACTCGGGGTCTTTTGGAATCCCAAAGACGGAATTTCCAAATTTCCTTAATTATTTATAAATATCTGTCTCTCTCTCTCTTCGGTCTACTCATCAGAAATAATCATATCCCTTTTGATTGGTTGAGGTATTAAGTTAGTCAACTAACTAACAAGCTAATATGCACGTCTCCGACATATCTTTGATTGAGCAATGATGATAAGATGAATCTTGAGATATTTTTGATTGATGTTTTCTTCTGAAGATTGACGAGCAATCATGACAAAAGTCAATTCAATTCAATCAATCTATCAATCAATCAATCACACATATACAAATAATCAATATAAACATACCATACCCCAATAACAACACTACTTACTCGTTTGATCAATTGATCATTTTAAACACATAACCTTGCACACTTCAAGCGAAGCCTTGTGTGTGTTTGGTGACTCCATTCTAGACCTTCCACACCACATTTGTCGACGGAACTCAACAATTACAACACACACATTCGATACAAGATGAACATCACAAACAATAACAACAAGAGGTCTCATTCATTCTTTGCAATTATATTGCTTGTTATAACTATTACTTTACTTATGTCTGTTACCAAAACAATGGCACAAGGTGTGCCCACCGGTGGCATGATGATGTACGAGCTCTCCACTCGACCATGGCTCTACAACCTCTCCCAACAATACAACAGGAACATTAGCAAACTCAGTGGTATGTCGTCATTGAATGTCCAATCAATCAATCATACATTATTATTAACAAACCTAAAGATATACCAATTGAGGAGTTCCAAAAGATTAAGGATATGGGCTTTGACATGGTCTGGATGATGGGAGTTTGGTCTTTGGGCGCATATGGACTCAACTATGATCGCACCAATCAACAGTTGTTGCAACATTATGGACAAGTGTTGCCAGGTTATACGACGGACGACATTATTGGCTCACCATACGCTCCCACCAACTACACGATCAATCCACAATTGGGCGATGCACAGGATTTGATCAATCTACGCAAGACACTCAACTCAATTGGCTTGCTACTAATGTTGGACTTTGTGCCCAATCATACGGCCGTCGACTGTGAGTGGACTACCTCCAACGTGGACTACTACATCCGCGCGCCACAGGGCACCAACCCACCATACGACCCCAACACCTACCTGCCCAATGGCATCGCCTATGGCTCGAGCGGCTGGGGCGCATGGCAGGACACTGCCCAGCTCAACTACTGGAATCCCGCCACCATCAAAGCACGTATCCAAGAGTTGTTGACTGTGGCTTCGTTCGCCGATGCTATTCGCTGCGACATGGCCTACCTCCTGCTCAACTCATTGTTTGGCCAGACATGGCAGTCGCAGTTGGCGTCGTGGAGCTACACGCAGCCAGCCCAGGAGTTCTGGGGCACAGCCATCCAGATCGTCAAGGACTCGTACCCTGACACGATCTTCCTGGCCGAGGTGTACCACCCATATGAGGAGCAATTGCAACAACTAGGCTTCGACTACACCTACGACAAGATGCTGCACGACTACTTGGGCGGCGGCAACCTTGACCAGGTGCGCGACTGGATCAGCGGACACTCGACCAACTTCACGCATCATTCGGCGCACTTCATCTCCAACCACGACGAGCCGCGCGGCGCCAACTTCTTTGGCAGCTGGTGGCGCTCCAACGCTGCGGCACTTGTCACCTACACGCTGCCAGGTCTCAGGTTCTTCTGGTGGGGCGACTTTGAGGGCTACCAATATCAGCTGGACGTGCATCTGCGTCGCGAGCAGGAGGAGCCCGTCGTGGACACCTCGATCCAGTTCTACAACAACCTCACCAAGATCGTCTCGGACCCCGTGTTCAAGTATGGCCAGTTTGAGTATTTGAACGTGACGGGCTCCAACGAGGCCTGGACATTGATCGCCTACAAATGGACGTACCAGAATGAGAAGAGACTGTGTGTGCTCAACTTTAGTGGCACTCAGGGCTCTGGCAACATCACGCTGGACGATGCCGAGCCAGTCAATGGCAATGACACAATCCCCGTCACTGACCTACTCTCTGGCGAGACCTTCTACCGTTCCGCCGAGCAGATGAGGACCACCGGTTTATTCGTTGTGGTCAACACCTGGTATGGTCAGATCTTCAAGTATTAGTACTATTAGACAATACAATTATATCGTCGTGGGCTATCATTAGGCCATCAGTGTATCCATCAATCAATCACAATCATTCAAGTTAATCAAGTGTGTGTGTGTGTGTGTGTGTGTGTGGGGTTAGTGTTGGGATAGTTCCTAGACGAGTCCTTTGGCCTAGGCCTAGTAGGCCTTGGCCTTGGACCATTCATTATTATGTTGTCGACTATTCGTTTTATTGTTCCAAGTCCATGCACTCTAGACTAGCAGAACAGCATTGATACAGCCGTCATTCTCTGGGTTGTTGGTGACCTGAGCGAACTTGCCCCAGACTACCTTTCCAGACTGTGTAACTAAACCTAAATCACTTACATTGACCTATACAATGAATGATCGAATGAATGATTAACATGTTAGTGATTGATCAATCACATTACGCTACAATGAATTGATTAACATACCTCTAAGATCGTTCCTTTTGTTATGACACCTAGTTGGGTATAGGTTGGCGACTGTGGATTCTTCTTTACAGCGAGGATGTCGAGATAGAATGTACTCTTGAGCTCTGGATGTGTGACGTGTGCCTTCTTGAAACGCAGACCGGTGGGTCTGATGAAACGCTCGTACTTGGGCGGCTTACGGGTGAATCCCTCGCCGACAAAGGTCACCTTGGTGACCATACGCTTCCACGCCTTCTTTTGTCGCTTGCCTGTCTTGACCACCTTGAACATCTCGTCCTCACTGATCGCTCGCACCTTGGGCAGAGGCACGCTCCACTTGCCCGCCTTCTCCTTTCTCTTCTGCTTGACCATGTTGGACAGCACCTTGGCTCTGGACACACCCTCTCTGTCCAACAGATAGGATGGCACGGCGCCCTCCTTAACATTATCGTCGGCCTTCTTCTTGTTTGTCCTCTCCTGATGCATAGCGATCGTTCTCTTCATCTCTGCCTTCTCAGAGTAACGCTTCTTATTCAACAGCTTAGCCTTGATACCATATATCTTTTGAGCCAAAGCAGACTTCTTATGTACCTCACGAGAGGTCTTCTTACGTCTATTTCATAACAACAACATCAATTAGTATATGTTTGGTTTGGGGTGGGACTATCCCATCATTTGATCGCTCATTCAATCATTCGTTTGATCGCTCGTTTGATCGCTCGTTCATTCAAAGTGATTGATTACATACAGCTTTTCATAATGATCGAATCTTCTACCAAATCTCTTTTGGTGAAGCTCTATATAGTCTCCTTGAGCCTGTATGAGTGTGTATCAATTCATCAAAGATAGAGTAAGTTGGTTAGTGTCAATGACCCATAAATACAATGCAATCAATCAATCAGTCATCATCAATTGATTGATCATCATCTTTAAACATACCATTGTATATGTTTATATAAATATATGTATATATATGTGTGTGTGTGAGTGAGTGGATGTATGTATGTAATAAAGTGAAGAGTTCTCGAAGTTGATCGCTCATTCATTCATGCCTTCGACTTGAAACAAAACTACTCACTGTCGCACACATGAGTGTGATTCGTCGTTTTTGCCAACTTTAATTAATTTTATTTAATTCAATTCAATTCAAGTGTGTTGTATTTCATACGACCCCACCATATTTGTTCGACAAGGACAGTCTTCTAGTTCTCTCTTTGTTCCTGGCTCTTCCTCCTCCTTCTTCAATCCACATCCATCCATTCATTCATTCATTCATTCATTCATATCAATTGCCTTAACTGACTGACTTTACAATAATCATTGTACATTCATACATATAAATAATAATAATATATATCTTAATATATAATACAATATAAATAATAATAATAATATAAGAATGGAGAAGGCAGAGTTCACTTGTATATCATGTCGTGTTGTCTTTGACAACCCAGAGGACCAGAGAGTTCATTATAAGTCTGAGCTGCACAGGTTCAACTTGAAGAGGAAGGTGTTGGATCTGCCTCCAGTCAATCAACAGACGTTCAACTCAAAGGTGGAGGCACTGAAGGTTCAAGAGTCAGCGCCAACCACTGTTATGTTTGATTGTAAAGTGTGCGACAAGCAATTCCAGTCCGAGGGTCCATACCAACAGCACTTGATCTCAAAGAAGCACAAGCTAAACGTTGAGATGGGTGTCCCCGAGAGGACAAGAGAGAGGAAACCAAAGCAACCAAAGCCACAAGAGCCACAGCCACAGACTGTATGTATCCTCATGAACTAGCTCAATCAATCATTCATTCGATCAAACATCTAATCATGGTACTCGTTGTAACAACTAGTTGGAGGAGGCAGAGAAGATGATGGAGGAGAAGATAAAGAATACACCAAAGCTGCCACTTGAGCATTGTTTGTTCTGTAGACATATCAGTGATTCAATCGACACGTATGTAGTCCGCGTGCCGATACCCAGGTACCTTAGCCCGCCACCCATCCATCATAAGACTAACATAACATAACATCACATTCAATCAATCAATCAATGGATCAATTAGTAACGTCGATCATATGGCAAAGGAGCATAGTTTCTTCATACCGGATGTTGATTATTTGGTCGACTTGCCAGGTATGATCAGATTCATGAGTGACAAGATTGCAATTGGAAACATCTGTCTCTACTGCAGTGGAAAGGGCAAGCAGTTGCACAGCTTGGAGGCTGTCCAGCGACACATGATCGATCTAAGTCACTGCAAGATGAACTTTGACACCGAGGCCACCTCTGACGAATACGTCGAGTTCTACGACTTTACAAACAGTTACAAGGATCGCGCCAACCCAGACGACGAGCTTTCAAAGTATGTTATATCCATCACCTCACTCGCTCCCTCATTCAATCAATCAAACAATCACTAACTCAATCCAATCAATCAATCAATTCCAACTGAAGTACTTTGACGGTAACAGACAGCGAGTTGGTCTTGCCGGATGGAACTGTGATTGGACACAGAGACTACGCCGTTTACTACAAGCAGAAGTTCCAGGCTGTGCAGAGCAAGAGACAGTCATCGATCGCCAGGATCATCAACCAGTACAAGACTCTTGGCTGGCACGAGACGACTCGCTCGCCAGCAGAGCTCCAGGGCAGAATCCTGCATCGCCAGAACATCATGGCGCTCAAGGTCGGAATGAAGAACAACAACCAGAAGCATCACGTTCTGCAGTTGCTCATCAATTAAAGCATTCACCAATATCCATTCATCCGCCGCCACAGTCTCTCTGTTGTGCGTGTGTATGTATGTATGTGTTGGATTATCTCAGCGCGCATCCTCATCTATTGTTGTTATTTGTTATTTATTGTTATACTATATACTATTTACTTGGCAGCAGCAGTCTTCTCTTCGTACTGCTTCATTGTCCAAGTGTTGAGGTTGACAGCGTGTATCTCGTTCATCAGATCGCCAATGATGTCATTGACCATTCTGTGTCTCTGTAGCAATGGCATTCCAACAAACTTGTCTGATCCAACAGTCACTGTAAACTTGGCTCCGCATCCTCCAGACACATCCTCAACGTTCTACATCATTACATTATGTGTCGCTCGCGTTAGGTCTAATTGTCGTACGAGTTGCCATTCATTCATTAACATAATCAAACATACAATGTGATCACCTGGGAAGTTACCCTTGATACGATCTTCAATCTGTTGTACTGACACTACCATTGTCTCTGTATTTGTATATCTATCTGTATCTGTATTAGTATAAGTATGTAATTAAGTTTAAGGTGTTATGGTTCTCGAAGTTGTAGTTTTAGTTGGTTTCACTTCGGACGGAACACGACAATGATACCAGGGCTAGTGTGTCAATGCATTGTATTGTTAATGATGACGTATTGATCCATCCTATCTATCTATCTATCTATCTTTATTGACCAATGTGATCGATCATCAATCAATCAATCAATTAATCAATCTAGTATGTCATCATCTGGAATGTGATCGCTACATCAACAAGTAACTGGAAGAGTCCACAATAGATGAACTGACTTGGTGCATCGGAGAAGTAGAAGTACAGGGTCTTGGCAAAGTCTCCAACGAACCATGTACCTATCAGGAATGCGCTATATATATATCATACAGTTTGTTAGTCGACATGCTACAACTACCATAAATGAATGAATGAATGAGAATGATGTTGACATACCTCAATCCCTTTGTTGAATGCTTCTTGTAGTTCTGAATGAGTTGGGGTACACCTAGCATTGCCTCGATCGCCAATGACAGACTGCCCAACGCCTCGAAGAACCATGGTGTATTAATGAATGTATACGTGAGCAAGAGGAAGAAGAATGAGTAGGCAGAGAGGAAGGCAACTGAGGAGGGAGGTATGATTGATTGAGTGAGTGAATGAGTGCAATGTCAATCAAAGGTGTATGTACATACGATAGGGTACGTATGAGTCCCACTCCCAGAAGGGCTGTGTCTGGAATGAGGCGCTGAGTGAGCGTCTTGAGCGTGTGATCGAGTCGGACGAGCGGATGCTGACGCACAGGTGCAGCATGAGCAGTTGAGCGATGATCATCACAACGCTTTGATAGAGTAGTGTACTATCGAATTGCTTGCCCACCCAGAAGAAGCATCGCAGTATGTTTGAGAGCAGGAGGATTAGACAGACCTTGTTGCTGAAGCCCTCGACATTGCGTGTCTGTGCAATTGACTTGTACTGTGAGACGTAACCAATGACTGGTCCAAAGACCATCAGCACCGATGTCAACATCTTCTTATTATCTGTTACAAAGTTGGTTGCTAGCAGCTGCAAAGTCATCAATTGTTTGTTGAACATGAGTTGTGTGAACTATATGAACTTTGTGTGACCTGTTTGAGTTTAGTTCTGCCAATTCGATCTAGTTCAAGGTCATTGATCAATGAATGGGTAGATGGATCTTGTCTTGTCTTGTTGGATACATATAATAATAAGTCAGTCATTCCATTGCACATTAGTTAAGTACTATTCACAAGACATGTCGTGGAAGTCAAGGTTGTCAACCCCCTTGGGTGATGTGGACAGGACAAAGGGGTGTCCTTGGAGGGGTGACGATTGATTGACCACGTAGATCGCTCACTAACACTCTTTCCAAATCAATCATGAATGAATGAACATAACAATCAGCATCTTCACTCAGATGTACATCTAATAAGATAAGATGGATGATAACAAAGACAACAATAATGAAACACAACAACAACAACATGTTGGATTGATGTCATTGATCAGTAGAGTACTGGCCAGCAAGTATATTAGATCAGAGTTATCTAGACATGTGTCACTGATTCACAAACAGTTGGATATCACCAATGTATTCCATTCATCAGATATATCATCACTATATCAATGTATACAATGTGGAGATACTACCAAGTTCATCCATCACTGTGATCAATTGGACATCACCATCCATTCACCTCAAATGTATGTTTGTTTCCACCTTCTATATCCTGGAGCCATTCCATCTAACTTACTCAATCAAAGGTTGTTGGAAACGATGACTGAATCATTCAAACTTGCAGTTCACAAACAGAATGTAATATTAGTTAATTATATCATTGAACGATTCAGAAATGGCAGTGGCACCTCGAGTATCCAATTCATCAAGCATGTCAAGGACTCATTAATGTCAAATATAGAGTACTCTCATATACCAGCCATCAGGTTTAGTCGTCCCATGATACATACTCTGATGGCCTACATACCAGAAGCAGCTCCATCCAATCTAGTTACACTTCTGTTGAGGTCAGCTCTAAGGGATCACCAAGACTTTGACCTGTGCATTGAGATCTCCTCAATGGTGCACCCACACAACCGACCACCAATCGAACAGTATATCTTTGTCGGACATCAAATGGCGACCGCCAGTGCATTATTCCTCAGCAATCAATCAAGAATCATCGATGACTTTGAGCGATACCTAGTGTCACACCAGCAACCTCTTGGAGGATACTTAATCAAACCGACTCATCTGATCAACTTCACACTCAATCACCGACTGTTTGATCTCCTCCTGGTCATTGCCAGTCACATTGGTGGTACTTCTCAACCAAGCAACCCTATGGGGCTCACACCATCAACACATCCAATGAGCATGGACACTCTTGCAGCTCTCGTGCGAGTTGATCGACTTATATTCAATCGATTGGCAATGTTTGGTGATATCACCTTTATGAAGCATTCCCAAGATCACTTGCGATCATACATCGATGTCCACGGACCACTACTTCACCTTTTTGACAACACAATGTTGCAGTGCGCCTTGTCCGGAGGCCACTATGACTGCGCGCTCTACATCCTGGACAACATCACTCAGTTCCTTCCAAGGCGATCAATCGATGATCGCCATAAATGGATTGTGACAGGCATCAACATGATGCAGGAGGGTGATACAGTACCAGATCATGTGGACTGGTTGGGACTAATCGAACGGCTGATCA
Source organism: Acytostelium subglobosum LB1 (assembly GCF_000787575.1). NCBI lineage: Eukaryota > Evosea > Eumycetozoa > Acytosteliales > Acytosteliaceae > Acytostelium > Acytostelium subglobosum. The sequence continues at coordinate 6,350 of NW_012236523.1, read as the reverse complement.
ATGATCGATCAGTGGATCATGATTTCAAGAATCTATTCACAGATGCTATCAGAGCCAAACGAATGGATGTGATTGATCGACTTGAAGGACTGATCAAATCCAATCCATTGAATGTTATTGACATTGATCAAGCACTCAATGCTGCCCTCCAGATACAATATATTGATGGTATCAATGCAATAATAGTCAATCATCATGGTCGTGTATTCAAAGGGATCAAAATGGAATACATTGATCAATGTTCATATGACATACAAGAGATGTTCCTGGCCAAGGTGCCACCAGGCAACATAACATTTGACACCAACAAGGTCACAAACATGGAGGCGAGCACAATACGAATGTTCATCAAACATCGTCATCATCGTGATCCACAATGTTTGAAGGCCCTGCTGAGGTGTGCCGAACAACTTGGACACAGGGAGCTGATGGCCAGCTTGGATGCCAAGAGTGTACTTCAGAGTGATCCCTGGTCACCAGACCCCAATGCACCATTCTCAAGCACAAATGAGCAAGAAATTATGTTGTACTCTTTGTACTACGCAAAACGAAGATGGATGGTTGACACCATGTTGGCATCACCAAAGCACTTGAGCAGACCCGATCTTTGGAATAGAGAGCCGGCAGTTAATGGAATGCTCTTGGGATCAGACGTCCTTGCCTTCCTCAATCTGATGCCACTACAACGATATGAAAGACCGGAATCAATCCGTTCGTTGCAATATCGTGAAGACATCAGTCGTTTGGACAAAGATGACATTGAATTCGTTTGGAAACGAATGGCCGACACACTCAAACGTGATCAACATTTCATTAACAAGGTATTGACATCCATTGCCGCCATCAACAACATTATGATGTATGAATATGTGCTGGATTATTTGATCGAGGACAATCACTTCCCTGTACCATTCATCCAAGTGCCAGCAATCGGTCAAATAACCTTCAATATCAAACAATATCGAAGATATTCATCTACTCGATTGATTGTCGAGCTGTTCAATCCAACCAACTACACTCAATCTTCATCATCAACAATAAGTCAATATCAACGACTCCTCATCCCACTCAAGAAAGATGAGTACAGAATATATCAATCATTGTTGACCAACCTTGGAGTCTTTGATCCATCCAACAGTCAATGTTATATAATCAATCAACAGCAACATCAACAACAAGAGCAGTCCATCATCCCCTCACTAACGAATAAATTCCTTAAATGGTTATTTTGATCAATCCAATGTATTTGATTATAAAGCCATCCTGACCGCAAGGAGATTGATCAGGGCAATGATAAGCAGGATGGACAGTGATGATGACAAGCTGGATGGCGTTGCATTGTTGCCATAGATGTGACAGCCAACGTTTTCGATCACTGGCTGTGTCGTCTGGTTTGGATTGAGGTTACTCAGATACACTGTTGGGTGGTATGTTTTGTTGGTCTCAGCGGCATCATAGCAGGCAAGGTCGATACCTCCGTCGTACAAGTTGTGAAAGGTGGAGTTGTTGACTGTGCTGTTGCCAACGAGGACGACCTGTGGTGTGTGTATAACTCGGGGGCCCCTATCCAACATTACATCCGCTTCGCGGATTCCATTATTTCCTTCAACTTTATTAATTATATATTCTTTTATCTATTCTCTTTTATTATTATTATTTTTTTTTGGGAGTCTAGGGAGGATAATAATAATAATAATAATAATAGAACAAAAAGTGTATCCGTCGCAACTTGGGGAGGGAAGGGAGGGGAATAGGGATAGGGAATTTGGGGAAAAAGAGGATGTGTATCGACATAGGGAGGTTGGGGAGTCAATGGTGGAAACTTTTTAATAATAGAAAGAAATTATTTTATTCTTAAATTCCTTCCACCATCTACTCTTTTTGGATGGTTTGAGCTTCCCCGAGACTCCCTAAGTAGTAAAGGTGAGTGATTGATTTTTTCGACTCTTTAGTAGGTGAAGTGTAGTTTATTAAACACCTGGTGGGGTGGGATTGGAATCTGGACTGGTACCTCCAAAAAGGTTGCTGAATCTTTCATTGAGTGCTCTGGTTGGAGCATCAATAGGCCATGAATTTCGACGAGGTGCATTATTGTTTCCTTGAGTTGGGCTGGTACCAAAACTGGTTGCGATCACGGCATTGGAAATACTTTGTACTCCGTAGGATCCGAGGTCGGACATTGCCCTCATCAAAGATTGAACATTGTTGGGAGAATCAAAATGGTTATTGATACTCTACAGATTCCCTTCCTAGTAGTACCTGGCGCACCACCCCTCTTGCACCCACACACTCAAACAGGAAGATCTCAACAAAAAAATCCCCTTAAAGTGAAATGGACCCCCTTCCCATTTTGGTCTCATAGTACTCGGACACCACCAGGGTCAACACCAAGGTCAACCCTTGGTGGTGTCATTCATTGTCTTATTTATTATTATTACTTTGTTATAACAAGTTAAAACATGTATCACAATGAAGCAGTGGAGGTGCAGACATAAAATCATTAGTGGTCTATGTCCCACCACAACACAATGTGGAACTAGAAGCAGGCATGAGAAGTTGAGACATGTGTGCTATCCATCATGTGATAGGTGCCGATCAATGAATGTTGTCTTTGATTCCAATACAACATTATGTGTCATCAGTGATCCCAATGGAATTGGCATTGAGCAGAATGTACCAGATTGTAGAATATTGYMGATAGCGAGAATGACCTTGACCAACCTGACCAATGATCTCGTTGGTAAGAAGGTCTTGGTCAAAGTCAATACCGAGACTGGATCAGATGTCAATGGCTATTGGTATAGGGCAACGGTGACACAGGTCCATTTGAGGAGAGGCAAGGCAACATCTGCCAGTGTGCAATTGGACCATGAGGCAGGATTAGCTGCGCGATGCCAAGTGTGGAGAGAGATCAATGGTCTAAGACAGACTCAATCGACGTCCAGTGAAAGACGGTCCAAGGCCATCGACAACAAGATCGAAGCACTGTTGGAGAAGGCCGCCCATTCAAAGACCAATCAGATGTCGACCTATCGTGTTGGATCAAAGCAGATGATAGTACTCTCTGACCAAGTGTGTCCATCAATCGACGAGATGTTTAAGGACATCATTGATCGACTCCAAGGTCAGAAGCAGGTTGATGAGGTGGACAGTGGCGATGATGACGAGTCGGCAGATGATGACATCAACGAAGATGATGTCATTGATGATATCAATGATGACCAACTTGATGTTGCAGATGAAGATGACAAAAACAACGATGTTGCCGACAGTGACCCACTACTGGATAACAGTGACCACGACCAAGATGATGATGATGACAGCAACGATGACCAACTCTATGATATATTTGATGATGATGATGATGACAACAACGATGCCAATCAGATAGTTAATCTGTTCACTAAAGCCATGTCTGACCTGGATGCTCTTGAGAATGATGGAGGTATATATATTGGGATGCTAACCTTCTTGGCTCAAACATTGGTTGTGGTTGCTGGCCTTGTTCCGCATGGAGTACCTTATTCTCACACTCCACAAGCTGCTGCTGTTCAACAGGAGCCAAGCATTCCAACCTCTGTCTATATTGTCAATGCTTGCCCTGAGACGATCTTTGAAGCGAGGACTTTATCGTTTACAAAGGCTCTGTTGAAGGCCAAGTTAGGCATTACTATCATCAATCAGTCGAACCACTTTTCTGTTGTGTTTACTTACATCGATGGCCCWGAGCTGATATATTTCCTGCACGTTGATTCACTGGTGTTCATACACAGGACCTATGTCAAAGAGATGCAAACTGCGATACAGAAAGAACTGCCACCAACTTGTAAGATGATCACAAACAAATGCCTGGTACAGGATGATGGATGGCGATGCGGTCTMTGGGTTGTCTTGTGTATTCAAAAGTTCATCGAGTGTTCAAAGCATGGTGTCAATCCAAAAGTGATAGATGAATTTATGGAAGACATCCATTCGACAACAGACCAAGAGGTAGATGACCATTTCATGCGAGCGATTTCTCAATGTGACAAGAAGTGGCTGAAAGCGATCCAAGATAAAACTGAATATGTGTAAATATGTAAATATGTAAATATTAAAATATCTAAATATATGATCAATATTGTCCAGTTAGTTCAAGTCGTTGGGTAATTCAATTCATTTCGATTATTTGGAATTTTTCATAATTAATTTGGAAGTTCACTGCAAAACACAGCATCATGCAGTCAGTCAGGTAGCTTGTACAGATAATAGTAATTGGCAAATACACTTGCTCATTGTTTATTCGTCCGATTTGGATGTATCACTGGAGTCTTTCCTGATGTAGGGAGCAAGCTCTTGTCTCTGGAGCATCTGGAGGTACGTGTCAAGCCGTGTCAGTCCGATGCTATTTTCTTTTATGTTTAATCTTTTTTTTTTTTCGATGTGCTCATAATACTCCACAACCTCCTGGAGTTTGTGGAAACTCAGCTCCTCAGTGGTGTAGTCTGACTGAGGAGC